>NW_027120866.1:0-45459 GCF_030686945.1 Centruroides vittatus | reverse complement strand
CGAATGTATCGATATATCATAATATATATATTATACATTATTGTGACACAGACACAATGCCAAACTGTAATTTTTAATAATCATTTAATTTAAAAAATTACGCGAGTTTCGGTCAAGCTTGCAAGTTATTTATTACATACTTAATCGGGTCTTGGACACTTTCATATCTGATTTTGATTTCCATCTATCTAACTCCGTTTTGAACAATAACTAATGACAGTGGAAATTTACAGGTCTGCAAACAGTAAATAATTGCAATTGCAGTTGCAGCCAAATAATAAATGATACATAAGTTACGTTCTTACAAATGCTTACAAAAACGTGAACCTCAACGCAGTTTACAAAATGATACTTTATGTCTGAGTGCAGATTGCCATTTTTTTAACAATTTATCATAATAGTATCATCACTTTGATTAATATCTCACATATGTGGTCGCTCTTTCCAATGGCACACATAACACATAGGTTTCTTCGTTTGTTCAGCTAGTTCTTTTGTGTTATCTCTTGTTTCTTTATAGTTCTCTTTTACCAAACGTCTATTGCTTTTAATATTGTCTTTAATCTTCTTATATAGAATTAAACAAAAATAACGTCTTGCTCATAGGTCTTTTGAAATTGCATGCTCTAGTCTTTCTGCGTTGTTGTTCTTGTCAGTATTCTTGTTTAGTAATAAGAGATTTAAGATAACTAACTTAAAATTAACTTATAGCTAAGTTAAATTTCAGTCATCAGAATATTCTGATCAATTATCGCTTGTTACACTTAATTATATAACAATTCTCGAGCGATCACGATTGTTCAGAAAAACCAGAAAGAATCCAGAAGAATCGAAAAACGGCAGGCGTTTTTAGAAGTGGTCTGTCCCCTGTTGCCTCATTTTAGGCGTGATCGAACGAATAATGAACGTTTCACCGCAGCCGATCAGAGTCTTTGACACAGAAATTAATCAACGATGCTATACTGTCTTTTTCACTCTTAATTTATAGTGTGTTTTCGTAAAATATTATTAAAATTACTTGTAAAATGTACAGTTTTAATTACTAAAATATTACACAACAATTTGTATTTATAAATAATTTTGTATATAGTATATTGTAAACATTCCTCCACTATATTTAAAGAAGTTATAACGTGTAATTTATTCAGATTTATTTCCTCTTGTATTCCAACACTTTCAGGAATCCTCACTTCATTTCGATTCATTTTGAAGCCGTGCGAACAAATAATATGGTTGAGAGACGTGCAATACTGTTCATAAAATTAAAACTCAAATAAAACAGAAACAGCATGTGTGATATGATATTTTTATAGAAAAGTAAGGACGTGGGAGATCACATGAAATGCTGCCACAAACTAGGTAATTTCGAAGCAAATTTGTTAGATCATCGATCTCTTGATGGCCATCGATTGCAACGTCACTCTCCACGACGTTGACATTACCTTCAATGGAAAGTAGGCGGTCCAGATATAAAAAGTTTGATTTTTCGGCCCCATTTTAAGGTTTGCGAGAATGAAAAATGCGCCGTGAGCCACAAAAGAGGCACACGTTCGTGCTTCATTTTCGGCCATGTCTTCGCTTTGTTGGGATTACGAAACAGCTGTTCGATAGACTTTCATATGAGTAAAAATATCAATTATTTCATTAATTTTTATTGAAATTTATAAATCTATCGGGTTCCCGATTTCGTTTTCGTTGATTTATTAAATTGCGGACAAATAGACAACAAATGGAAGCAAGTCGTCATCATTTTATAAAATAAACTACCGAGCAATAATTCGTAGAGGGATAGAGATGTTCATTTGATTTTGTAAAACTACGACAGGAGTAATATCACAAGCAGTGAGTTTACCCGATCTTCGAAGCAGAGTCGATAGATATACTGGTCCTTCAGCTGTCAATAGCTGTAATGCTAAGATGGTGGCGTAATAAATATTTCTGCCACTTCGAGCGCTTCAATCTCTTTACGGCATAAGTTTGGCTCGGCATAGAGCGAGTCACCTGTAAACATTAGAAATTCTTTTAATATATGAAATTTTCTTGTTTCTAACTCAGATATTGCTTCTGTTTAAAAAAAAAACTGCTTGTTAACTGGCATTTTCAAGATTTTAGACTTTAAGTTGATTAGACTGTTTGTGTTTTGCTTACGATTTGTGTTCATTTTTAAATTTTTTCGGGAGTTTTCGTTAAGAGTAAGAAAAGGTAGTCAAAAAATTTAGAGTTAAGTCTGAATATACGTCGTACATTATTTAATATTAAATGCCTTCAGGATTCCCGAGAACTCTGAATCAGGAAAAAAGAGGAATGGTGAGAATATATACATTTAATTATGGAAATGTATAGAAACGTTAAACCATGTGTTGAGATAGGATAGATTTAATGTGTTACAAAAAAGAAAGTTAGGGTAGCTTTGGAATTTATCAAGGTTAAGCCCATATCTTTTTCTTTTTTTTTTTAATTATTATTAATATTAGGTGAATTATGGTAGTTTGCAGTGAGAAAGGAGCTATGATATATATTATTCACAATTTATATTGTGTTTATTAATGACAGAGAAAGATTAAAGTTGAGCCAAAAAAGTTAAGAACAGATTAGAGAGGAGGACTAGAAATCAGTAAATTACTTCAGGATTTCGAATATAGGCTATTAGAAGAAAGAAAGAAAATTCTAACTATTTAGACAACATATTCAACATATTTAGACACACATAATAACTTAGAGGTAATTAGATAATAATGAGTTAGAGTCAGACTAATAAAATAGGTAAATGTAGGATGACAAGAGTTCAGACAGTATTATTAGATATTGATAGTGATAGTGATTAGTGATGACAAGAATCTAAAAGAAAGACATGTTACTGATGTTTTAGGCCCATATAAACAAAGGATAGATGTGGTAAACCATCAATAAATCTTCATTTATATTTTACTTTTGATAGTGCAGAATATTATATAAATTACCAAAATATGTAGAGCCAATGTGTCATAAGAAATGTAATTTCTCATGTCAAAAATACAAAACTATTCCATCCCAAATACCGTTTCTCATTATATCGAATCAAGTAAAATTGTACAGCACACTTTATGTAGTGTTAAAGTAAATAAATTATTTAAAAAATAGTTTGTCTTTATCTGAATTGAATTTCTATGGCTATTCAAACGTATCAGAAGATAAGCTATGGTTTTTCTAATTATATTGTCATACATATGTAATAAAATAAAACAGTAAAACATTATGTACGAAACTTTCATTCACAATATGTAGTAATATAACAGTTTGGTTAATGTTACCTATGGTTCCAAGATGGCCGCTTGTCTCTGATTTCAGCAAATAGAAGAAGGAAAACAGTGGGGACACACGTTCTAACCTAACCTAACCTATTCTAGTAAATTACCATAATTATTACCAACAAAATTATTAGAATAAGTTAGAACGTGCGTCCCCACTATTTCCTCGCTGGAATCAGGCGAGACGCCATCTTGGAACCATAGGTAACATTAACCAACAGTTTTAAACAGATCTCTATTTAAACCCCGAAATTATAATTATTTTCGATTTATTCACATCCTCACCTCTAATTTCAAATTATCGCGTTATTAAATATTTTTATAAACCAAATATTCTTTTTCTTTTTTTATACGTGATATGAAATTAAAAACTGTAATTAGGAATAAGGTTTTTTTGACAGAACAGTGGAATAAAGTTACAGAAATGCTTGAAAACGGTAAAACTACGTATTAACCACATAGATAAACCAACTTCTCGCTGTAGTGCCACTCTAACGCAAGTTATCGGCAACCTGACACATCGGCAAAAACCAGTGTAACTATCGACCATGCTTCAAAGTAAAAAGCTTGCCTCTGGCGACACTTCGAAAGCAACATCATTGGTTAGTTTGCAGCAACCTTAAGGTTTACCGGAAAATTGAAAGGTCGAATGACCAAAAATGTACTGTATGCTTTATGCGAGTGCGATTACAAAAAACTAAAACCGTGATACAATAAATCACGTGTTAGCAGCTCGACAAAATTCACGTGATTACATAAAGGAAATCTTTTAAAAAGAAAACTTTCAAATCGTGTGGTCATTAATTAATACGAAAAACTCCGATAATTTAATTGAGAAAATAATCAAAGAATTTTAAACATTCAAAATTAAAAATAAATTGCACGTTTAATACATAGAAACATCGATAAATTGAATTTTATTTTTAAAATTATGCAAATAAATGTGACAAAACAAAGATAGATCACTCGTGTCATATTCAACACATTTATATAAATACAGGAATATAACTCTCTCATGAATAACTTAGTATAGTTTCGGTACATATATACTTTAGGCTGTATTTACCAGGTATTTACCAATAATATTTGCATAGTGTATAATTTTTATGTAATAAATAGCTATTCACATGTTAATGAATGTTTTCTATGAATTATTAATATTTATTTTCATAGATATAAATCAAAGCAGTAACATATAAATATTTATCTATCGTGCTCTATAATCTAACATTTAAATTAAAATTAATTAGTAATTTTAGTTACAATTATTCTTTGTCACTTGTTCACATTTACCACTTTTCTATTGAGAATTCTCATATGTATCAATAATTGGTAAGTGTGTTACCGGCCAAACCCCATTTCAGGCCAAACTAGTTTGTCCTACGCGTGTCAGGTTATACTAGTTTAGCCTAGGACAATCCAGTTTGGCCTAAATACTTTAGGCTGAACTAGTTTGGCCTAGGCCGAACTGATTTATGTACTACAAATAGGTGCCAGTGTAAAAAAAAATGATTTTGTGTAATTCGAAATGCCACTACAGTACACCCTGTAAAAATAAATAAAGGATTAAATATTTTATGTGTTACACTAAGAAGCCCAAATAAGTTCATTTTTAATTTATTCTAAAAGTCTAAAAGTTATTTTGGTTAAAGTGTTCCTAGGTAATTTCAATGGCGGCACTTCCGATTGTTCGTGCTTTCGACAGACTCCTCCCGAGGAGAGACGCCAACAGACCGCTCAGTGTTTAACGTCACTAGTTATTGATTCACGGTAGTTCTTGAACAAAAGAAAAAAAGGAAACGTCTACTAAAAATGTAGTTAACCTAACCAAGCCAACCTAATCGAAGCGCCGCCAATCGGGTTACCTAGGTACTGTACACTTTAACCGTTATTTTCATTATTTCGTTTGAATTTTTGAAAATATTTTTGTACCTTTATCTTTATAAACCTTTAAAAATGCATGGCTTAATTTAAAAAAATACAAACTAATAAATACTGATTAGCTTATTTTTATTTTATAGTTTTGTACAAGTGTTGTGTCACTTCTAATCAATACCGTTTTTTATAATTAAGTAGACTATGCTTGAATAAATATTCTTCATCTAATTGATTGCCTTTTAATTTTATTTTAACCATTAATATACTTGAATAATATTTCGAAATCAGTTCGGCCTAGGCCAAACTAGTTAAGCTTAGACTATTTAGGCCAAACTAGATTGTCCTAGGCTAAACTAGTGTATCCTGACACGCGTAGGACCCACCAGTTTAACCTGAAATCGGGTTTGGCCGGTAACATATATAAATGGATTCGTTCAGTTTTACCTAAATTTTTTTGCTTTTCAAACGTTTCTCTTCTTTTCTCTTCGAGTGCTTCTAATTAAATGTTCCTTAAATATAACACAGTGTAGAATATTTAAAATTATGTACAATATTTTCTAGAAAACCTACCCATAAAAGTGAGCAATGCGTCAGTCACTTATATTTTTACATATATGAACATAGATTTCTACTCTATATACATACATATATATATTTTTTTATCTTATTCATGTGTCCAACATTTGAATAGGTGCCAGTTTCTAATAGAAAGTCTTTCCGAGTGACAAGTCTCTTGGCAGACTGCTCATCTGTTGCTCAGCCTTATTCTATCAATCCTACAATCCTTGAGAATTCAAGCCAATGTCGCGCTTGACATAAATGTCAAGTGTCTCGTTGCAGCTGACGTTAGAGCCTTCCATGATATCGTGAAATCCTTTAAAACTGTTAAATGTACTATATAGTGCGCGGATCATCTAAAAAGAGAAATAACAAAGAAAACAGCTGTATTACAATATAAAATTCAAATCATAATACAATTTGTGTAACCCGGGCAAACAACACTGAAAAGTTTTAATCAAAAAGAACATCATCTGTGTATGGCACATTTATCCCAACATCCGGCCAACCCGTGTCGGTATCATTAAAAAAACCACATTAATGCGTACAGGAGAGAGTGTGAAAATATAATAAAACAGTACAAGCAGACTCACTGCACTATTTAATTCATAATATTCTACGTTATATGGGCAAGAATAAACGACTAATTCCATCTTGTGTTAAATTTAATCATTAAAAACACTATAATTTAGGGTGTTGCGGATAAAACTTAACACGAGATGGCGGCAATGTCTATTCGTAGATCAAATTATATTATACACTGGATGCTCGCTTAACGAGAGTTTCGCATTACGAGTGAGATTCTCTGGAACGAATTATGATCGTTAAGCGAGGTATCACCGTACTTTATTAGTTAACAGCAGTATTATAGCCGATAAGATCTATGAAATCCTTTGATTAAAAATGTCAGCTTTTTTAAAATGTAGTTAAATTATATATATATATTAACAAAGCTTATATCTTAATACAGCAGACTCTAGTTTCTCGAATTCATTGCGCTGTTCCTTGTTTATTAGATTCATAACCACATGTCACTACATTAACATCATCTTAGTTTTTAATATTTAAAGTACGAATTTAAAATTAATAAATTATTTTTTAAAAGATAAATCTGAAAGTAAGTTAATAAATTAAAAGTAATGTAATTAAAACTGAAAAATACTTCAAAGCAGTTGACGGATGATCATTTAAATCGCTAATAGACGTTTCCTCCAACGTTTCTGTCTCTTGAATAACACAGAGGTTTGTTTTGTATTTTCCGCACTTACTACATATTATTATGCTTGCCACGTGGTGTTAATATATCATTAAACTTAATATTTTGTTGTTGTTGTTCTGTAGCATCCAGAAATGGACAGTTTTAAGCATATTCTACCTAAGTTTCTCTGATTTCGAATTAACGAGAGAGTGTTGTATTTAAAACAATGCCTAAGATTTTGTTGTAAATTATGTAGGAAAGTGTTAGATAAACGATAAAACATACCTGAATGGGAATTTCTTTAGTTATAATAAACATATCTCCGCAATTGAATCCGATGGCATTTTCACGAAAGAATTTCATGAAACAAATCAGCTAAATT
Organism: Centruroides vittatus; assembly: GCF_030686945.1. Taxonomy (NCBI): domain Eukaryota; kingdom Metazoa; phylum Arthropoda; class Arachnida; order Scorpiones; family Buthidae; genus Centruroides; species Centruroides vittatus. The sequence continues at coordinate 38,156 of NW_027120866.1, read as the reverse complement.
GGATAATTATTAGTGAACAATTTGCTGTAAATTGAAATATAAAGGCAAATACAATAAGCATCAAACCTTAATTTTATACGTTATCCTAGAACAATTTACATTGAATTTTCGGATTTCTTGAAAGTTATCGTAGATCTAAAAATATTTAAAGTTCGAATTCTAATGAAAAAATTAATAATTTAATTAATTAAATAAATAAGTTTAACTCACCGAATTAATCATATGTGATATTACAAACGAACCATAAAGCACGATAAGTATAAAGATGATCGAAAAGATATCGAATACCCATTGAAGTTTCAGATTCAGAGTTTTGTAAACACTATTAGAAACTAAGGTTCCAAGCATGACCATACCAATGCTATAACCTAAAGCAAACATAACTTTCCAAGTATCATTAACTTTATCAAAAAATCGACAAATTTCGGCATGTTCAGACGTGATATAATCGATCTTGTATTCGTTACTATTAACATTTGCCAAATATAGTCGTTCGGAAAGACAACCGAAAGCTTTTTTCGTGGAAACCAAAATTATAAATCCTATCATTGACCCAGACGCCACCAGAGCTACCTCGTACACGAAGCTGATATTTAAAAACACGGCGCATGCAACACCCCTGAGTGTTGTAGAAGCAGCTTCGATACCTTCGGCGACCAAAGCTGTAAACATTGCATTCCATGTCGTAAGTCCCAGAAACCACAGGGCAAAGAAAGCAAGCATATAATTTTGAATGCGTCGTAATATTTCTTGTTTATTATTTGGTATTGTGATAGGTATTTTGTCAAATTTTCTCGTTTTCAGTACAAAATACCCTACAGTTGCGCCTAAAGACTCAATAAAATACATGATGTGAACAAACAGGGCATTGTTACCCTTACCTATTCTGTTTTTGGAAACGCATCGAAAGAGATTTACATCGTAATTAGGGATTCGAGAGAGGTTATTATCAATTATAATACAAAAATGGACGAAAAATAATAACTGAATGAATACTGAATAAACGAATAAAACCCTTCGCTTACGTTTGCTTACCGGACTGCATTTACAAGGCTGAACCAAGATCCCTCCTAACATATCTGTTATGGCAAAAGTTGGCCTAAAGAAGCAATAGAAGCATCTAGACTCCATTTTCTGAAAGAAATAGAATGGACTAATCAAACGATCTTTCGATATTTAGCCCATCAGTGACCGAATGTGTAATATTCTCGGTTCGTACGTGTATATTGGGCTGGCCACGTAGGCATTCTTTACATTTCTAACATCTAAATGCAAGTTAGCTTTCTATGCTAAATCCTTACTGAACGTAGTATTTAACAATTATTGTTTACTAAGCACAATCAATATTTATTTATTCAATCATATATCTAACTTCTAAAATACATTAGAATATATGAATTGAAATGTACAGTACATACAGCACAACAATTAATATTTAGTTTTCTCATATTATACAATAAATTTATTTGTATAATTCTTACTTACCGTAAAATATACATTACAGAATAGAATTGAATTTTGGTAAACAGCAATTCTGATTATTTATTTGTATTTTAGAATTAAATCGTATTTAAATTACGCTAGTTTACTAAACTATTGTGTGGCAAAATTTAAAGTATCTCTTCCCAGGAAAATATAATTAATTCATTATATTTATTGAGAAATTTTCATCACAGTCTTGGTTGTAATACTAAAGATATGGAAATTGATTAACTTATTTCTTTTAATTTAGTCTTTTCTATACATTACCAATCAAAGTAAATTGAATTTATATTAAATTGATATTAAAAGTTATTTAAGCGATATTTAAATACAAACAAATTTATTATTAATACTTGTTTGTTGATTACTATTATTTTAAATGCAATAAACTGTAATGAAGGGCATTGACGTACATCTGGTTGAGATGTTAAAAACCCCCGAACTTTAAAAAGGCCTGTAAGAACCTCAGAAATATCAGTGCTCCTCGCTGTACTCGTGTGGGTCTGGAAAAATTCATTACAAGTATAAAATAATTTATATTAATGCTCTCAGAATGGAGTTTTACATCATATGTTAAATGAATACGTTACTCTAAATGTTGATTCCCATAAAATACAATCTAGTTTTTAATTTGTGAATGGTAAACTGTAATTTCTTTAATGTAAACGGTGTTAAATTAAGTTTACAGTTACAAAAATACATCATCATGAAATTACTTATCACTAGATTTTTTTTGTATATTAGTAATACAGCAAATTTCAGGACGAACAACCCCTTTTCTAGCCACTGTTTGTGGTGCCTTTGCAATGAACCATTGTTACTTCACAGTTTATTATAACTATAGGCACAGTCTTTTCCTTTCCTTTTTTTCTTTTAAATTTTATTCGAGCTACGCTCCGGACTAAAGATCTAGACCGGAGCGTTACTTTAGAGCCCATATCTATGGCCAATCGAGCCGAATATCCGTTAATCCTACAGTACAAACTTGGTGCGAAATCGCGGGCTCCTGTATATCGGTTTTGAAATATTAAATTCGCATCATTTCTTACTCTTTGTGTGTCTGTCGCAATCGGAAATTGGGGGCGATGATTCTCTCTATATGGTTAAGAGCAGACAGATTGTGGGTAGCAAGGAAAACTTGCACTTTTTTTGTAGGGAGCCTCTTCAAAGTCTTCGCCAATTTACTTTATTAATTCGCCATATACCTGCCTCTTAAGCGGTATTGAATTTGTTCGAGGTCGAAAGTTTCTCTCCTCTGAATGTGTTAGGTATATTTACCGTTTTATATCCAGGAGCGTACATAGATTTTCTAGGGTCTCGGTTCTTGACCATCGATTTACCGTAACGTGTTTCGGGACCTCGAGAGTCTTTCTCTGGGTTGGTATTGTTTTCATTGATCTGGATATTTTCGAAAATGCCTAAATGGCAGTGGTCTATGTCTGGGATCGCCTCGATCACGTTCTTGGGCTCCTAGTTGCTTTAATTGCACCTGAATTTTTCCTAAAGTTTTCTCTAACTGATTCTGATCTGTAGCATTAGATTCCTCGTTATTATTGCTGGGGATATTTCTAGTTGTTACTATCGCTCGGGATTTCCTCGTTAGTTGGTCTATGGTTTCTTCGCTAATAAATGTTCGCCTGCCCGTGAATGTGTCCGGCTCAACCGACAACACCTGTTGCTTTATGCAATCGTTTAAGAAACTCGAAGACACGTTAGCACAGAATGAAAAACTGTGTTTGACGTCTTCTAATATAAGATGTTATTGAAAAAGTACTTTTATTATTATTAAATATTATAAAATGATAGAAGGTTTAATTTTGAGGGTACAGATTATTTTTAAAACATCATTAATTCTAATGTCGTTTTGCAAAATAAACTACCGAGCAATAATTCGTAGAGGGGTAGACGAAATGTTCATTGGTTTTGTAAAACTACGTCACGAGTTGGACCAATCTTCGAGGTAAAACAGTCACGTGACGATAAAAATTGTCTCTGTCATCACTTTGAATACAACGACATTATTTAGTTTGCAACGGCCTTAAGGTATACCGAAAATTGAAAGACCGAATTACCAAGAATGTACTCTATGCTTTAAGCCATTGAAAAGACAAGAAACTAAAACACTGATACCGTAAATCACGTGTTAGCTGCATGTCAGCTCGACAAAATTTATGTGATAACGTGAAGAAAATTTTTTAGAAACAAAAGTACACATAAACACCTTCAAACCGGGTTGTTATTAATAAGAAAAAAAATCGATTTTATTGAAATGTTTGCAATTATTTAAATACGAATTTTAAAGAAAATTGTTTATAGACACCATATACACTTTTTATAATTTAATCGAGGAAAAATTCAGAAAATTTTGAACATTCAAAATTAAAAATAAATTGCATGCTTAATACATAGAAACATCAATAAATTGAATTTTATTTTTAAAATTGTGCAAACAAAAGTGACAAAACAAAGATAGATCACTCGTGTGATATTCAATACATTTATACAAATACGGGAATATAACTCTGATAAATAACTTAGTGTAGTTTTGGTACATATATACTTTTGGCTGTAATTACCAGGTATTTACCAATAATATTTGCATAGTGTATAATTTTTATGTAATAAATAGCTATTCACATGTTAATGAATGTTTTCTATGAATTATTAATATTTATTTTTATAGATATAAATCAAAGCAGTAACATATAAATATTTATCTATCGTGCTCTATAATCTAACATTTAAATTAAAATTAATTAGTAATTTTAGTTACAATTATTCTTTATCACTTGTTCACATTTACCACTTTTTATTGACAATTCTCATGTGTATCGATAATCGGTAAGTGGTTTGCGTATGAAACAATATGGCAAATAACATCATAACATTTCAATATTTTACTTATTTCTACTAAATGTACATGAATTTTTTTAAAATATATACCAAATTAATCCAAAGACATCCATTCATGTGAGTAATGCATACTTAAGTTTTTGGCTACATCACTGAGACTATATTAAATACATATAAATGAATTCATTTAGTTTTACCTAAATTTTTTTGCTTTTCAAACGTTTCTCTTCTTTTCTCTTCGAGTGCTTCTAATTAAATGTTCCTTAAATATAACGCAGTATAGAATATTTAAAACTACGTACAATATTTTCTAGAAGGCCTACCCATAAAAGTGAGCAATGCGTCAGTCACTTATATTTTTACATATATAAACAGATTTCTACTCTATATACATACATATATATAGTTTTGTATCTTATTCATGTGTTTAACATTTGAATAGGTGCCAGTTTCTAATAGAAAGTCTTTCCGAGTGACAAGCCTCTTGGCAGACTGCTCATCTGTTGCTCAGCCTTATTCTATCAATCCTGCAATCCTTGAGAATTCAAGCCAATGTCGCGTTTGACATAAATGTCAAGTGTCTCGTTGCAGCTGACGTTAGAGCCTTCCATGATATCGTGAAATCCTTTTAAACTGTTAAATGTACTATATAGAGCGCGGATCGTCTAAAAAGAGAAATAACAAAGAAAACAGCTGTATTACAATATAAAATTCAAATCATAATACAATTCTTGTAACCCAAGCAAACAACACTGAAAAGTTTTAATCAAAGAGAACATCATTTCTATATGGCACATTTATCCCAACATCCGGCCAACCCGTGTCGGTATCATTAAAAAAACCACATTAATGGGCACAGGACAGAGTGTGAAAATATACTAACACAATACAAGCAGACTCACTTCGCTATTTAATTAATAATACAGTAATAACCCGAACTTACGCGATAGGTGGGACCGAGCGATAATTGCGTAAGTCGAATTCGCGTAAGTCGAATTCGCGTAAGTCGGGGTATAATTTCGCACATATTTTTAATTGGGGCCGGAGACTAAAGAAAACAATAATTTAGAAAAAATGTTTAATAAAATATTAAATAATACATACGTATAACAAATTATATGATTAAAATCGTAAACCGAAGTTATTCATAAAATCGAACAAATTCGTATGACGGCTCAAAGATTGTTTTTTTCCCGGAAAACTTCCTCGTAGCATGCTAATAATTTTTTTATTTCTCGTTTTGTAGAAGAAATACGCTCTTCGTTGGAGTCTATATTTTATAAAATTTCTTACCTTCTTTCAATTGAACTCTCTTCAATTGCATAGCAGAGTCGCTCAAGCCTCCGTAGATATAACAAACACAGAAATAAATAACACAAAATAATACATAGTCCGATTGCTGTATAGCAGGGGTGGCCAACTTTTGTGCACATAAGATCTACTTTTTATCGTAAAAATCTTTCGCGATCGACTTGTTGTCATAGGCATAGTCTAACTGAGGAGGGGGAATTGTGAAATACATACTATGCTTATACACTGTTTCAGTACGAAGTGCACTCACTACTTGTGAGTCGAGTCATAACTGCATGCACACAGTTGCGTTCGGTTACAAATATAATACATTAAGTCAAGACATCGCTAGCGATCGACGAAAATTGGCTTGGCGATCGACCGGTCGATCGCGATCGACTTGTTGGCTACCCTGGCTGTATAGTATTACAATGTGAATTAGTCTCTGTAAACTTTGTAGACTGGTAGACTTATCTCACAGCAGACTAGTCAGCAAACTACTTTTATTTTTACGAACGGACCACAAATGCATTTCGGGTTGTCACAGTGTATTTTCAACCCCTCATCAGTGCTAGTTCAGATAAAACGGAATTAAAACATGACAATGGTATACATTAAACAGTAACACAAAAAACACAAAACGCTTACAATGTACCACACATAAATTGTGGAGTAATGTCACGAGTAGGAGGGGGAAGGGTCAACCTTCCTCATCACAAACCATTATATCGTTATTTGTGATGAGGAAGGTTGACCCTTCCACCTCCTACTCGTGACATTACTCCACAATTTATATTGTGGTACATTGTAAGCGTTTTGTGTTTTTTGTGTTACTGTTTAATGTATACCATTGTCATGTTTTAATTCCGTTTTATCTGAACTAGCACTGATGAGGGGTTGCAAATACACTGTGCCAACCCGAAATGCATTTGTGGTCCGTTCGTAAAAATAAAAATAGTTTGCTGACCAGTCTGCTGTGAGATAAGTTTACAAGGTTTACAGAGACTAATCCACATTGTAACACAAAATAAATTGTAGCTATGTCGATTCCGCGCGACATGTCCGAACACGAAAGCTGAACAATAGTGTGGGGTGAGTGAGTAATCAAGAGTTGCGTGGCGCTCAAACAAAAGACGAATCGACGAAATTTGAAAATCGCGTAACCCCGGGTTCACGTAAGTCGGGGTAGCGTAAGTCGAGGTATTACTGTATTCTACTTTATATGGGCAAAAATAATCGACTAATTCTATCTTGTGTTAAATTTAATCGTTAAAAACACTATAATTTAGTGTGTTGCGGATAAAAGTTAACACGAGATAACGGCAATGTCTATTCGTAAACCAAATTATATTATACATTGGATTCTCTCTTAACGAGTATTCCGCATTACGAGCAAGCTTTTCTGGAACGAATTTTGTTCGTTAAGCGAGGTATCACCATACTTTATTTATTAGTTAACAGCCGTATTATAGCCGATAAGATTCTGTGAAATCCTTTGATTAAAATGTCAGCTTATTAAAAATGTAGTTAAACTATATATATATTAACAAAGCTTATATCTTAATACAGCAGACTCTAGTTTCTCGAATTCATTGCCCTGTTTTTTCTTTATTAGAATCATAAGCACGTGTCACGACATTAACATCTTATTTTTTAAAATTTAAAGTACGAATTTAAAATTAATAAATTATTTTTTAAAACATAAATCTGAAAGTAAGTTAATAAATTAAAAGTAATTTAATTAAAACTGAAAAACACTCCAAAGCAGTTGACGGATGACCATCTAAATCGCTAATACACGTTTTTTCCAACTACTTCTCTTGAATAACACAGAGGTTTGTTTCGTATTTTCCTCACTTACTACATATTATTATGTTTGCCAAGTGGTGTTAATATATCATTAAACTTAATATTTTGTTCTTGTTGTTCTGTAGCAACCAGAAATGGACAGTTTTAAGCGTATTCTACCTAAGTATCTCTGATTTCGAATTAACGAGAGAGTGTTGTATTTAAAACAATGCCTAAGATTTTGTTGTAAATTATGTAGGAAAGTATTAGATAAATGATAAAACATACCTGAATGGGAATGTCTTTAGTTATAATGAACATATCTCCGCAATTGAATCCGATGGCATTTTCACGAAAGAATTTCATGAAACATATCAGCTAGATTGGAAAATTATTATTGAACATTTTACTGTAAATTGAAATATAAAGGCAAATACCATGAGCACCAAACCTTAATTTTATACGTTATCCTAGAAGAATTTATATTGAATTTTCGGATTTCTTGAAAGTTATCGTAGATCTGAATATATTTAAAGATTGAATTTTTAAATTTTTAATACAAAATTAATAACTTAATTAATTAAATAAAAAGTATAACCCACCGAATTAATCATATGTGATGTTACAAACGATCCAAAAACTACGAGAAGAACAAAAATGATCGAACCTGTATTATACACCCATTGACCTTTTACATTTAGAGTTTTGTAAACATTGTTATAAACCAAGGCGCCAAGCATGATCATACCAATACCATAACCTATAGCAAACATATCTTTCCAAGTATCATTAACTTTTTCAAAAAATCGAGATATTTCGGCATGTTCAGACATGATATAATCGATCTGATATTCGCTACTATTAATGTTAGCCAAATATAGTCGTTCGGAAACACTATCGAATGCTGCCTTCGTAGAAACTATACTTATATATCCTATCATTGATCCCGACATCAACAGAGCTAACTCGTACATAAAACTAGTAGTTAGAATAACGGCACATACAGTACCTCTGAGTGTTGTTGAACCAGCTTCGATACCTTCGGCAACCAAACTTGAAAACATTATTGACACGATCATAAGTACCAGAAAGTACAGAGCAGAAAAAGCAAGCATATAATTTTGAATGCGTCTTAATCTTTCTTCTTCATTATTTGGTATTCTGATAGGTATTTTGTCGAATTTTCGCGTTTTTAGTACAAAGTACCCTACATTTGCTCCATATGACGCGATAAAATAAATGATGTGAACAAACAGGGCATTGTTACTCTTACCTATTCTGTCTTTGAGAACGCATCGAAAGAGATTTATATTGTAATTAGGGATTCGAGAGAGGTTACTATCAATTATAATACAGAAATGGACGATAAATAATAATTGAATGAATATTGAATAAACGAATAAAACCCTTCGCTTACGTTTGCTTACCGGAGTGCATTTACAAGGCTGAACCAAGATCCCTCCTAACATATCTGTTATGGCAAAAGTTGGCCTAAAGAAGCAATAGAAGCATCTGGACTCCATTTTCTGAAAGAAATAGAATGGACTAATCAAATGATCTTTCGATATTTAGCCCATCAGTGACCGAATGTGTAATATTCTCGGTTCGTACGTGTATTTTGCGCTGGCCACGTAGGCATTTTTTACAATTCTAACATCTAAATGCAAGTTAGCTTTCTATGCTAAATCCTTACCGAACGTAGTATTTACCAATTATTGTTTACGAAGCACAATCAATATTTATTTATTCAATCATGTATCTAACTTCTAAAATACATTAGAATATATGAATTGAAATGTACAGTACATACAGCACAACAATTGATATTTAGTTTTCCCATATTATACAATAAATTTATTTGTATAATTCTTACTTAACGTAAAATATACATTACAGAAAAGAATTGAATTTTGGTAAACAGCAATCCTGATTATTTATTTGTATTTTAGAATTAAATCGTATTTAAATTACCTAGTTTACTAAACTATTGTGTGGCAAAATTTAAAGTATCTGTTCCCAGGAAAATATAATTAATTCATTATATTTATTGAGAAGTTATTATTATAATCTTGGTTGTAACACTAAAGGTATGCAAATTAATTAATTGATTTTTTTCAATTTAGCCTTTTCTATACATTACCAATCAATGGCACACACTAATCAAATGTTAGTACTCCTCTCTCCGAGATACGTTCTCGCTTCGCCTTTTATTTGGGGGGCTCCCTTCTCGAGATTTCCCCACATACGTGAGGGGTTGTGCTCTCTCTGGACCAATAATGGATTCAATGACACAACAGTTAACTCATCTTCTACAAGGAAGTATTTTCGTGGAAACGGAGGTTTTATGATCGATTTTTTTTTCTTTTCATGAGTTTTTCCTTTTCTTGAACTAATCCTAAATTTTCTAAAATCGTTTTTTTTTGTAGAAAACGGTAGATGAAAATGAATAATGTGGTCGAATCTTATGTCATTATTTTGACTCACACAAGTTTCTTTAATGTAAGCGGTATTAAAATAAGTTTACAGTTACACAAATACATTATCATGAAATTACTTATCACTATTGCAATTTTTTTTTATATGTTAGTAATACAGCAAATTTCAGGACGAACATCCCCTTTTCTAGCCCCTTTTTGTGGTGCCATTGAAATGAACCACTTTTACTTTACAGTTCATTACAATTATAGGCACTCTCTTTTCATTCTCGAATGCCATATTACAGTATATGATTGTATAAAATTCTATCTTCAAGTGCCATCGTTTCTGTTACCACATAGTTGAAAAATTGCCTTATTTCCTGGTAGCTTATAAAGGTTATATTCGTTATTACCATTTACAATTTTTCAAAATAATATTTATGTCTACCCTGAAAATTAAGTTTACTGTCATTCCATAAGATAAAAAGTTTGCAATGAGAGTTAAAATTGTGTGTGGCACCACACACAATTTTAACTCTTCCGGAAATGTTACGCAACTTATTGCTGAATTTTCTGTTCTTTGTCCTGGAACTTTTATGTTTTGACTGATTTCTCTGTTTATGGTTCAACACGGAATAACTGCGTTATTTTTAAACCTTAATTCGATTTTATTCAAAACTATGTCCGGCGATGCCCGGGCAAAATTTAAGAATGTATATATGAAAATTGTACTTTTTTAACCTATTATTGTCATGTTTATCGCAATTCTCGGGTTGTACGGAATGGTGGAATCTGATTGATTAGGAAGACAGGCTACGTGCTACCCTTTCCAGTAATGATATTTTCTTGGTAAGGCAACTTTTAATTTCTACATAACACGATATATTTATATTTAGTTTAATATATTAATATAAAAGCAAGAAAATAAATATTAAAGAATTTAATAAACTACTTACGGTATGTGTGTCATTTAAACTATGAATTTAACCATTACACCAGGAACTTCGTATGCTGAGTACAGTAAGTTTATGTATGACATGTAATTCAGAGGGTCTTTCTAAACTTCCGTTAACACATTCGAATGCTGAACAAGTTGCCAAAATAAACAAAAGGCTGAAGTTCGAATTGAAAGTATAAAAAGCCTACATATCGATGAGATAACTTCCGTAGTCTTCAACGTAAAAGCGACTTTTTTTGAACCGTTTAATCTTAAAACGCTTTGCGAATAACTGCTAGGGAGCCACTCCTTATCTTCCTACTTCCATGTAGATATCAGAAAATACCGTAAATGTATTCCGATGCTAATTGTGACGTCAGAACACTGAATATATTAGGAAGTACCCCAAATACGGAGGGCATTGAATAGAGAAATATACAGCTGGTCCGGAACCGTAATGGCTGCTGACATATTACACAGTAATTAAAACTGACGAGACAGTAATTGACGAGACTATGTCTTGTCTCTAAAATCGCGCTGCTGTCAACGGCTGCACGCACATCTTAGAGGTATGAAGAAGTACATGTCAGAGGTTGTAATTTGGCACAGAGTATTTGGTGCCAAAATCATGCGCACATAAAATAAATCAGGCTTGTAGGTAATCAGGAAACCGAGAATCTCATTAAAAAAAAAAAAAATACGAAATGCTAAGAGTCGATTTACACACAACAGTGACGTGCCGGCACAGTGCAGTAAGCATCGATAAATATCACACATAGTCAATCAGAGTTTCATGTACGACACTTGTATGATTAACAGAATACAGATCACGTATTGTAGATGAAACTCTAATTGGCTATGTGTGATATTTATCGATGTTTATGCACCAAACGGTCACTGTGTCAGCACGTCACTGTTGTGTGTATATCGACCCTAAGACTGTTTCTACAAAACAGGCAAGAGTGCGAGATTTGCGCATCGCTCTCGGAGACATAGTCTCATCCAAAAAATGGTTTCGCCGTTTTACTTGTTTTAATTTATACATAAATGTGTACATATGTAAACCATATGGCAATACATATACATACAGCTATATACATATAAACTATGTGGTATATTAAACACATTTCTTTATTATATTTGAATCAGTTAAATTGTGTAATTTATTCAAATACGTTTTACATTCTATTTCATTCTCAACACTTTCAAAAACCTCGATTACCCCTCATATTATCTTGGAGCCAGACGGCGAATAATAAGGTGTGTGACCTGCAATACTGTACATAAAATTGAAACTATTTCTATGATATGACTAATATTTTCATGGAAACGAAAGGATATAGAAGGTTACACTGACGTATACTGAAAAATTTACAAGCCGAATTACCAAGAATGTACTCTATACATTAAGCCCACAAGTAATAAAAAAAAACAACTGAAATAGTGAGACACTAAATTACGTGTCAGCTGCAACGACGTCCACTCGACAAAATTAATTGTATTTCGTGGGTGAAATTTTTTTACACATTACTGTATGCATAAGCACCTTTAGGCAGTGATGTGATTTGATCAAAACAAATTCGATATCGTTGAAATGTTTACAGTTTTTAAATACGATTTTTATAGAAAAAGGTATCATAAATTACATGGATTTTATAATTTAATTAAGAAAAATTTAAGAAAATTTTGGATACTTAAAATTAAAAACAATTGCACGCTTAATATATAGAAATATTCATAAAGTAAGGTTTATTTTCACAACTATGCAAATAAAAGTGAGAAAACAAGACTGTGTCACTCATGTAATATTCAATACATTTATATAAATACAGGAAGATGACACTCATGAATAAGTATGTCTTAGGTACAATTATCCTATATTTGTCAGATATTTTCCAATATTATTTGCATAGTTCATAATTTTTATACAATATATAACTAATCGCATATTAATGAACGTTTTCTATGAATTATTAAAATATATTTTCATATTTTATAAACATACTTTCTACCTTCACAATTTATCTAGCTGAAGAACAAAATTCGAATTATTTTACCAATTAATAAGATTATTTAAAATTATAGATGATCGCTTTTTAATGTATTAGGATGCAAAAATGTATCCACACAGATAAGTTTTTCCTACTTATTCTTTACCGCTGTCACTCTCTGGAGGCTTTTATCTATTTCCCCTATGCTACATAAACGGTCATAAGGCAAGAACATAAAATTTCGTGCTTCTTCACGTTTACCATGTTTTATTGAGCATTGTCATATGTATCCATTGTTAGTAGGTGGTTTGCCTAAGAAATTAACATTGCAAGTAATATCATATATTATAATAAACTACTTATCTATACAAAGTATACATTTAGTTATCTGTAATATATCTATCTAAAGAAAGTCTAATACATTCATTTGTGTGTCCCATACTTAAACTTCAATTTACTCGCCAAAATTTTGAAAGAAATATACTTTTCCCGTAGAAAGTCCTGCAGAATGACAAATACTCTTGGCAGATCGTCCCTGTGTTGTGCTGCCTTACCCTATCGACTATTCAAGCCTAAGTCGCGTTTAAAATAAACGCCAAGTGTCTCGTTGCAGTTGACATTAGTGCCATTCATAATACTGTGAATTCCCTATAAATCATTAAATGTATTATAGAGACCACGGACAATCTGCAAAATAGAAATGACGAAGCAAAGATCTGTATTAAACATAAAATTCAATTTGAAAGTTAAGACAATTTACAAAAATTAAAACATTTTTCAGTGTTTTCTTATCCTTTCACACAACGATACAAGTAACAGTTAAATGGTTTTAAAAAAACTTCATTAAATTTACAAATAGTAGATACCGAAAGTAAAACTCACAGAAAGTTTAAAATTAATATCAAACGTCAGACTTTTATTAGAGGATTCGACGTATCTTACATTAACACGAGATCGGGCAACAACATATTTCTAGGCCTTAATATATAAAAACTTACTATTGGGTGGGTTATCCAGTGGCCACTAGATAACCCAATAAGATAACAACATTCTATTGTATCGTTTGTTTAAACATATCAACTTTGTTCTCGTACATACAGTACATACAGCGCAACAATTGATATTTAGTTTTTTACATTTTACAATAAATTAATTTGCATAATTCTTATTTACTGTAAAATGTACATTACAGTATAGAATAGGATATTGATAAACACAGTTCTTATTAGTTATGTGTTGCAGCATTTCTGAAAACATGGGTCGTGTTAAAATTTTAATAAAATTTTCAATATTTCTGACTCCACTCGAAATACGACACAAGACCTCCTTTATCTTCCCACCCCGTCTGCCTTTAACCACCAAAATTTAATAACGTCGATGCTCCTAATACCCAAACCTTCTGCAAAATTTCAGAAATGTTTCGACGAATCTTACAGGAGTTATTAAGCTTCGAAGAGAGTGAACAAAATCGTGTCTACACACGCATACATACAGAAATATCCCCCGAATTTTATTGCATTTCTCGACGTTTCAAAAAGTCCAAAAATGTAAAAATCTTTTAGACGAATTGCCAGGCTTTCCCTCTGTCATATATAATTGCCGGAAAGTAAACCCAAAATTGAAATAAGTTATTATTTACAAATTTGAAATTGGCCTTTACTCTTTATATTAATAGTAGTATTAGGGAGAGAGACTCTGAGATAATTTGTTAAACTTTTAAGATTTTATAACTTTTATTGTAGTATCGCTCAACCTCCGGAGGGAAAGACGTCCACCAGGGGCTAAAAATGGCAAAAACCGTTGAATCGTTCGAGCGTTTCTACGATATTAGCATTCCAAAAGCTCTCGTAGACATTAAAACCACGCCCATTTTTGTTGCCCCTTCGGATATACTTCACCGCGAAATTTGAGCGAGCGTTTTTAGAATACGCCGAGTCTGAAACGATATTTTTATTAAGAGATTTTTTTTACAATACGACGAGTATTTTTCTTGATGTGATTTTCAAATGCATTTAAAAAAATCTCTTTGCAGATTTTTTTTATACAACTGAAGCCACACAACTGTCCTTAGGATTATTTTTCGAAACTGCGAGGTGATAAGAAGGCGAGATGACTAAATTGCTGTGAATATAATTGAAACACGAATAAACAAACAAACAGCAAACAAGATGTGTCATATAATTAATATTTTGATGGAAACTGATGAGTGTAGGAAATTACGTTAAAGTGTACCGAATAATGGAAAGACCATGTTATTAGGAACCGACTTAGCAAGAGTGTCATGTACTTTTTAACTCGTTACAAAAACTAACAACTAGAATAGTGGTGAATCACGTGTTATTTGCAACACGTCATCTCGACAAAATTCTTATGCTTACATGGACGCGAATATTTGTTATACAACAAGATTATGCATATCCAAAGTCAGGCCGCGATGTGATTGGTAGAAAAAATCCGATATCATTGAAATATTTACAATGATACACGAGTTTTTTTTTTACAAATTCTTATACTTAGTAAGTCTGGATGAGAGGAAAATCAGTTGGGAGACGATAATACTAGTAATTATTAACAAAAATTTATATGAACATGAGTATTATCCTTATTTGGTTTAGGAAATACAGCGTCCGAAAGTTACTCATATACGTACAATGATACTGAAAAATACATATGTTAATATCAAATACTCAAAAGTATGGTAAGCTACAACCAGAGAAACGACACGAATGCAAAATAGTAGATAATAATACCCAACGTTTTTGTTCTGAATGACCCATAATATCGTACCCAAACTGATTATCCATTCCTTTTGACTCGACCTGCATAAATATCATATATATTTTGTTTTAATTAACACAAATTTTACAAAATTTTAAATGATTACACTTAGAAACAATTGCAGGCTTCAGACATACAAATTTCCATAAATTCAATATTATTTTTAAATCAATGCATATACAACTGACAATACAAAGCTAAGTCAATTATATAATATTCAATATATTTATATGTATACAGGAATTAAATTTTCATAAATAAATACATCTTACATACATATATAATTTAGTCAAATATGTAAATAATATTGGAGAATATTGTGTTTATATGAATTATTAAATACACATTCATACATTACGAATTTATGCAATAAATTTACAATCCATTTTTCGTAAGTGTATAATTTAATACTTTAATTTAACTTTCTCAATAATTTTAATTACTGCAGGTATGAAACTAGTTGAGAGTCATTCCTTATTAACGCTTTTCCGCCTGTCACCCTCTGCCAACCCTCACTACTACTACTAAAGTAAGAGATGGGCTGCACTCGATGGTAATTGTAAGTAAAAAGGAAAGGGAGATAGATGATAGGGGGAAGGTAGAGGTGGGGGTGGAGTTAGGGAGAAGTTGAAATAGAAAAAGAGGGAAAATGAAAGAGATTGCCAATCCCCTCTGCTCACTCGAGTTTAAAAGTGAATTTAATGCCAAGTAAACAATGTCACAAAGAATTGAGTATGAAAACAGAAAAACAGGCGCTTGATACTCATGCACCAGACTATATTATAGGATATGAAGTAAGAAAGCATTGAACACTTGTTCACTGCTTCTTTTGCATTGTGAAATCTATCGGTTTGTTTATGAAAAATCGCAGTAAACAAATTTATCTATTATACATCTAAGTATTCATCTATCTACCTATATTATACATTTATCTATATTAAGACATCTACGTGGTTGACCCACACTAAAATTAATGGCTAAATCCTCAGGGTTGAAGACAAAAAATGTTAATTTTCTGGCAACATTCCTAAAATCCTAAACTCTATATGCAATGAGTTGCTTACTTTATCTAACGATTCTTCATTTTTGAAACTCTTCTCTACTCTTCTGATAAGGTGCTTCAGCTAAACGTTCTTGAACATAAAAAGAACAGCATATTTATTACATACAATTTCTATGACAAAATAATCACAAAACATTAAGTTATGTGTAAATCAATTATTTTCTAAACAGGTAAACGTAAATTTCTACTTTTTTCACTTATATTAATATATAAGTATTGTATTTTCTTCACGTGTCCAACACCTGAATAGATGCCAGTTTCTCATAAAAAGTTCTTTCGATTAACAAATCTTTTTGGCAGATCACCCATGTTAGTCTTATTCTATCAATCGTACAATTCTTAAGAATGCATGATTAAATCTTGTCTAACTTAACTCCGAATATCTCGTTGCAGTCCACTTTAGTACCATTCATGATATCGTGAATTCCCTTTAAACTATTAAATGTCTTATACAAACCACGGATCATCTGCAAATAGAAAAAAGAATCAACCTCTATTATGTATAAACTACTACCATGCTAAATTTCGATTCTTAATCATTACCCCTGAGATAATCAGAAGGAAGATATACGATGTTACACATCACTAGAAATGCGGCTTTACAGCCTATTATAAATCATTTTAAACGAATGTTTCTTTAATCATTTGTGTGTTATTTATCTTTAACTTGAGAAGAGTATGTGTTTTTCTTTTCAACTGGTATTTGGAAAAGACAAGTTATCTTTATCTTTAACTTGTCTTTTCCAAATTCGAGTTCAAAAGAAAACACACTCTCTTCCACTCACAATATGGCGGTTTGTTCTACAGTGAAGTTACATCAAGCTTCAAGTACACCACTAGTAGCAACAAAGCACTGCCGCTCCGTATGTAATTAATATATATATATATAATAAAATTTATATCTTAATAAAGCAGACTCTGTTAATTTGAACTAAACTGTGGCTCATTTCGTTTAATCGAATTAATTATTGTTGTTCTGTAGGACTCCAGAAATGGACTCGTTTTCATATTAAATGTTTAAAGCCGTCACTCTGAGTTCGAGTTAACGAAAATGTACTGTATTTAAAACAATGGAGAGGTTTTTGATCTTAATTATGTAGAAATATATTAGATAAAAAAATACCTTGATTGGAATATCTTTAGTTACAATTAACATATCTCCGCAATTGAATCCGATGGCATTTTCACGAAAGAATTTCATGAAACAAATCAGCTAAATTGAAAAAAATTTTTTGAATATTCTGCTATAAATAAACATACAAAAAAAATACAAGAAGCATCAAACATACCTTAATTTTATGCGTTATCCGTGAAGAGTTCATATTTAATTTTCGGATTTCTTGAAAGTTATCGAAAATCTGAAATATTTAAAGTAATGTTAGATTCAAAATAATGACAATCTCATTAATTAAATAAATTAAATGACTTACGGAACTAATACCCTTTGAAATCACAAACATACCATAGAGCGCGAATAGAATGAAGATGATTGTTTCTACATCAAATACCCATTGCGCTTTCAGATTAAGAGTTTTAAAAACGTTGTTATAAACGAAGGATCCAAGTAAGAGGCCAGAAAAACCATAACAGAGAGCAAACATATCTTTCCAAGTATCGTTAACTTCATCAACAAAACGACAAATTTTAGCATGTTCAGACATGATGTAATTGATCTGATATTCGTTACTATTAATATTTGTTAAATATAATCGCTCGGAAAGATTATCGAATACATTCTTCGCAGAAACAGTCATGATAAATATCATCATTGATACAGACATCAACAGAGCTAACTCGTACATGAAGCTAATATTTAAAAATTACGGCGCATACAATACCCCTGAGTGTTGTAGAAGCAGCTTCGATACCTTTGGCAACGAAAATTGATGAAAACATTGTAGACCCGACCATTAGTACCAGAAAGTATAAGACAGAGAAAGCAAGCATATAATTTTGTAATTTTTGCAATCTTTTTTCTTCCTTACCTAATATTTTGATAGGTATTTTTTGGAATTTTCTTGTTTTGAGTACAAAATACGCAACATTTGCGCAAAAAGAAAAAATAAAATGCATGATGTGAACAAAGAATGCATTGTTACTCTTACCTATTCTGTTTTTGAGAACGCATCGAAAGAAATTTACATTGTAATTAGGGAGTCGAGACAGGTTACTATCAATTACAATACAGAAATGGACAAAAAATAATAATTGAATAAATACTGAATAAACGAACAAAACTCTTTGCTTACGTTTGCTTACCGAAATGCATTTACAAGGATGAACTGCGATCCCACCTAACATGTCTGCTAAGGCAAATGTTGGCTTAAAAAAGCAATAGAAGCATTTAGATTCCATTTTTTTTTGACTTATCATACCATTTTTTTTAATAGTCCATTAATGGCCGGTTGGATAATGGTCGCGGATTAGTGCCTGAGCAACGGGCTAACCACGTTTAGCTTGCCGAATGCTATTTACGTTTCTAACATTTGATTACGAGGTAGATTTGCATAGTGTGTTTACCAGGAAGGCACTATTTACTACCCCTCATTTATGAAGCACAACGAATGTTTATCTATCGAATCAGATATGAATATATGCATTTAAAACAACGTACAGTACACACAACATCTCAATTAATATTTACTTTATCGATATGATATATCTTTAATTGTGTAATTCTATGTTACCATAAAATATACATTACTCAGACAATAGAATCTTGGTAAACAGCAGTTCTCATTATTTATTTATAGTTTAAAATTAAATCGTATTTAAATTACATACTACACGTATCCTGTATCAAACTACTTTTGTTAACAACAAATATATGTAGTGTACCTGTGGGTACTAACAGCGTCAATTTTAACCGTATCCATTGCGGTAATAAAGGAGATTGTTTAATATACCGTTTATAACTTGGACGGTCTTAATAAACTGGATAATAACGAAATTAATAAACTCTGATACTACAAACATACTATAAAGCGCGATGAGAAGAGAGTTGATTGTTTCTACATCAAATATTTATTGCGCTTTCAGATTCAACGTTTTAAAAACGCTGTTATAAACGAAGGATTCAAGTAAGTGGCCACTAAAACCACAACAGACAGCAAACATGTCGTTCCAAGTATCATTAATTTCATCAAAAAGTTGACAAATTTCGGCATGTTCTGACATGATATAATCGATCTGATATTCGCTACTATTAATATTTTCCAAACAGTCGTTCGGAAAGACTATCAAGTACTTTATTCATAGAAACAGTAGTAATAACTGCGATCATTGCTTCCGAAATAAACAGAGCTAATTCGTACATGAAGCTAGTATTTAAAATAACGGCACATACAATACCTCTGAGAGTTGTTAAATTAGCTTCGATACCTTTGGCAACAAAAGTTGAAAACATTGTTGATACGATCATCAGTACCAGAAAGTACAGACCAGAAAAAGCCAGCATAGAATTTTGAAAGCGTCGTAATATTTCCTCTCCATTATTTAATATATTCATATGTATTTTGTGGAATTTACTTTTTTAGAGTACAAAATACCCGACATTTGCGCAAGAAGACACGATAAAATACATGATGTGAACAAAGAGGGCATTGTTATTCTTACCTATTCTGTTTTTAGACATTGCATCGAAAGAAATTTACATTGTAATTAGGGAATCGAGAGAGGTTACTTCCAATCACGATACAAAAATGGGCGAATAATGTTAACTGAATAAATATTGAATAAACGAACAAAATCCTTCGCTTACGTTTGCTTACTGGAATGCATTTACAAGGCTGAACCAAGATCTTTCCTAACATGTCTGCTACGGCAAATTTTGGTTTAAAAAAGCAATAGAAGCATTTAACGTCCATTTTTGAAGGAAATAAAATGGACTTATCATACAATCATTAAAAATTGCCGGGACGATTTTATATTTAAAAAAGAAAAATATATTTCTTACTAGACTATACAATAAATGAGTCCATTTCGATCGGTCCCTTCACACGCTTTCGTAGAGGTATTAACAAGTCTACGGCGGAACCGTCCTTTTATTTGAGGCTACTGTCCGCCAACAAATGTAAAAAAGTTAAAAGTCCTTTTAGCGGTGGCTTACATAATCACTCATATATTGTATAGCCATTTATTGTATAGTCTAGTAAGAAATATTTTTTTCTTTTCTAAATATGAAATCGTCCCGGCAATTTTTAATGTAATAATTTATTTTTAAAAATTATGTAAGCCACCGCTAGAGGACTTTTAACTTTTTTACATTTGTTGGCGGACAGTAGCCTCAAATAAAAAGACGGTTCCGCTGTAGACTTGTTAATACCTCTACGAAAGCGTGTGAAGGGACCGATCGAAATGGACTCATTTATTGTATAGTCTAGTAAGAAATATATTTTTTCTTTTCTAATTATCATACGATCTTTCGATATTTATTCAATCGGTAACGGAATGTATAATATTCGCTGGTTCGTATGAGTCTATCGTTCTGGCCACGTGTGGTTTTCACGGTTTTCTTTACATTTTTAACATCTAAACACAAATTAGCTTCTTATAGAAAGTTCTGCTGGAAGACACTATTTACCAATCATTTTTTACGACGCATAACCAATATTTATTTATCGAATTAAATTAGCATATACTGTATATATTTAGAATGTACTGTACAGTACATACAACTTAGCAATTGATATTGGTTTTATTGATTTATTGATTGAAAATAATGTTTTTCGTTATTAAATATTAATGTTAGGCCTAAACAGAAAGTTTAGGCCTATAGCTAAAAGTTTAGGCCTATAGCTCTTAGTTACCATAAAATATGCAGTACACAGTATTATACAATCTGGAAAAACAACTGTTCTTTTTAGTTACTAAAAATTAGAAATAAATCGTATTTAAATCAACTTCAACGTTTATTCTTTTTTCACACACTATATATATATGTCTGCCTTGTAGATAGTAACAATGCGTTTCTAATCGTACGCATCGTGTGTTTCACAAGGCGAAAACAGGCGATAGTGTGACTCCACATACTGGGCATAATCTGACCGCTGTGTTCCTCATAAAAAATTCGCGGGAAGCTGTTGTTTGCCTCAGCTCTCTGGTCTTCTATATTCATATTTATTATGAAAAGTTCATTTTTATTTAGGTGTTCTACCCGTAAAGTAAATATGATAAACTATGTGCAGTAAGTCGATCGATGAGGCTTGAACCAAACTAGTAATGTTCAGTAATGTATTACTTGGCCACTTCTCGGTCATAGCAAATATATATAAATTCATGCAGTCATAGAAAAGGTTCATACTAGCAGCCGAGTGGAAGTCTACCGTTCATGACATTAGAGAGTTTGCGGCAGACGCTTTCATCGCGAAAACGTGTTGGTCGGACGATCAACGCCGCTTTCCTGTAAGCCTAGAAGTTTGACAATGGCGTTTGGAACGTCGAGCATGATTCCACTGACGTTTCAAACGCTATTGTCAAACTTCTAGGCTTACAGCAAGGCGGCGTCCTACGTCCGACGTACACGTTTTCCGATAAAAACGTCTGCCGCAACTTCCCTTTTAGTTTTTTATACAAGGCACATTTAACGGAAAAGGGAAAAATTTCCATTAAATTTGGGAGTTTGCGTAACAACGTATTATTTTTGAAACACGATACTTCGAAGACAAGCAATAGTGTATTGGTTTGGCAACAGCAGCGCCGGATTAAGCCTCTAGCGGACCCTAGACAAAATTTAAATTGGGGCCCCATTTAAATAAGTTGCTTCTAAAGAAACCTTATATAATGTGACATTAGAGTAGCTAGCACGGGTGACACCCGGTGCGTATATCGTGGTTTCACCCCAAGTCACATTGTAGTGTCACCCTTTTTAACTCTTATAAAACACTATTGAATTGTAATATCTTCGCACTCGAGCAACTTGAACCCTATATCGAATATGCGATGTCGCGACGTATAAGTTTAGATTTAGAAAATAAATCATAACCATACATCAGTACTACCACGAGAGGCGGCCCTAGGAATATTTCTAGATGGTGCGAGAGATCTCGTAGCGTACATTACTTCTGACGCACGGGTGGCTGTTGACCTTTTTTTTCGTTTTTTTTTTTTTTAGGTAATGGCTAGTCGAGCGGAGCTTAGTAGGAATTGTCAAATACAGCCTTTTCTGTCCTATCAAATTTTTTACATAATTTTTAACTCGTTTTGAAACGGAGAAATCTTTTGCACTGAAGCTGGGCCCTTCCGAATTACGGGCCCCAGACATTTGTCTACTTTGCCTATTCGATAATCCGGCCCTGGGCAACAGTGTTCATGCGCGAGAATGTAAGGCATTTGATATAAAACGGTGGCATCTATCCAACACGTATATAGTAAGGAAACGATATTCATACAGAACTACATTTGCATGAGTAAAGTTCTCGTGTTTCAAAAACAGCAACAGTTTTATGGAAGTTTTTGTTTTGCATCTTCTGCAGTCCCGTAGTCATATTCTCGCGTATTAACAGTGCTGCCAATCGCAGTTAATATTTCCTCTGGTTTTGCTGTTCCAAAATTGTTATGCTAATGCTCGTATTACTTACATTTAATGGCAATTTTCTGGTTAACTATTGAACGTGCCTTGTATTTAATGCTAATAATTTCTTTAAATATTAAACTGTAATAAATTGTTTAGATTTCATTAAAAGAAATCTTGATAAATCATTTTTTAAACAAGTTTCTAAATTTATCTGCGACTTATGAAATTGTAAATAAGTTTTAATTTGTATTTCTTCTTGATCATTAAGATATCCTTTGAAGGCACTTCCTATCGTCATACCTGATTTATTACATTAGCACTTAACTTATTTCTATGATAAATCTGATGGCATTCGAAGTATGTGATTTTATGGTTCATTTCGGTGTTTTTGCCTTTTACGGGACTGCCGAAATATAGCAGGGAAAACCATCCAGAATGTGAGTTAAAACGGGCTGAAAATGTAAATAAGCTTTGTTATACCTGGAATACAAAGGCCGGTATTATGAATAGGGTTAGTATAAATTATTTTCCAGGATTACAAGAGTTAGTATAATGAATGGGATTAATATAAATTTTTTACCAGGAACACAAGAATAAGTATTATGAACAGGGTTAGTAGAAATTCTTTACCAGGAATACAATTATAATATTATGAATTATAAAACCGTGTCGCTCACTTACCTCTTATTAAATAAGTTACATGATTTTATAATTTATTATATATTAACAGCAATAAAAAGTTATTTGTTATTGATTAATGTGACTTGTGACTTATACAAAGACTATCACCGCTATATTTAATATATCATTGCAAAAAATACAGTATTACGTCTTTAAAATCAACTTAGAAAAGGTAACACTTTTGAGTGTTATAACAAATTTTATACATTCTGCTACATGATCAGTCAATTTTTGCCTTTACTTACCATTAATAATTTATTCTCTTTGAAGCTCAGAAGTAAAAACTGACCTACAAAGTAACGAAATATATGATGACGTTTATTTCGTTTGGTGGGAGATCTCCAAAATAACACCTTCATGTAGAATTTTATGTGAAGATAATCCCTATTTAAGATATGGACATCTGAAGTATTTTCGAAATTCGTGTGCCTACATGGACTCGAATGTTATTTTTCCGGCTCTGTTATATATAACAGGAAAAGTATGGCCTCTCAGAATTTTTTAGACTCAGATCTTAAAACATCAAGCGATACAAAAAAATTCTCGGTTTTTTCTCTATATATAGATGTTGCTGCTTGTTTACACAGTTTTGTTCATCCTTTTTGAAGCTTAATAACTCCTGTGGTTCTTGTCGATAATTTCTGAAGGAAAGTTTGCGTATTAAAGGAATTGATCCTATTAAATTTTCATGATTAATGGTAGAAGGGTGGAGAGATAAAGGGAGATCATTTGTCGCATCTCGAAAACGGTCGGGTTTAATAACGATTTCTAAATTTTTTATACCAGTATGAATTAGCAAAGTTAGACCGGCTGTGATTAGTAAAAAGAAATTCAATATCATTGAGGCGTACAAAGTTTTGAACACGACAGTGGCTGGATGAGATGCTGTGGGTTGCATGGCCAGTTGTATAAAAGTGTAGGTGAGCCTAGCCGTAGTGTCGTGGTTCTAGCTTTTTTCCGAGAGGATGGTAATCTGTTATTTGGCGTGCATGTCAATGTAAGAAGTAGGAATGTAACTGAATTCACACTCTAGACTAGCTGGTCAGTGGCTTCGTTTACAATGACCGCCGGCATGACTCGGGACCTATTGAAACTCTATTTTGATGTTGTTATTTAAATGCTTGAGAATGTAATGTATGAGATGCACGAGTTTAACGCGGCTATCAGATCAGGCTATTCTAACCTAATATCCGAGCGTATGCAGTAGGGTACAATGTATCTTTCGTCTTGTCTACGCCTAATGTGGATTAAGCTCATATAAATAACTATTGTTTTTGCTTGATCAATTGAACAGTACGAACTTAATTTGAAGCGCGCTTGAGTATGCTTTTGGCTTAAACCAGTGTAAACAACGAAAGAGGCACCCACCACTTCACCTATTTTAGAGGGTTCAGTGTAAATTCTAAACATTGAGCAATCTTTCGGATTCTCAAAGTAAACGTTCGGGACAAGCAGATTAGAGGTGTTGTAATCGTAAGTAGAGAGGGATTTCTTTTGTCTACTACGAATTTTCTTATGTCGGCAAACAGAGCTGGAATACGAGCAATGTTGTTTTTCTTTATAATTTTGGCTACTTCCGAGTCGCTATAATCTTGTCAGGGCAAGTTGATGAAATTCTTTTTCCAACTGATTTTCTTAATTTTTAAATGTATTGAGGACAAATCTGACATTACCAATAAAGCGCTCGTGGGTGCCGTCCTATGTGCCTTGCAAATTGCAGACTGGCAATTTTATGGACAGATAGCAGCTTTAGTCTATCCAACACAGGCTAAGACTAGGAGAGAGATTTTCACTAGATGGGATTATTTCGATTTACTTCCGGTGTCCACCTAAATATCAGTCAGCTTCATAAAAGGCATATGTTTGAAGCCCGAACAGTTAAAACGATTGAGTCATATTACATGCAAGCAGCTTTTTACGAAATTATCGATGAGGCATTGTTGTGAGCACTTCAAATCTATACTCAGTGTGATCCTTCAGCACCTGTACGCCTTCGTTGTTAGCCTGCCAAACTCACAATAGATATGAATAGAAAAGGCTTTATCATTGCCCACAAGGCGGATATATTTATAATAATCATAAGAAGATGAATAAACGTTGCATTTAATTTAAACACGATTTAATTGTACAATGTATAAACAAGTAACGAGAACTTGTATTTCAACGTTATATTATACCGTGTACTGCATATTTTATGGTAAATGTTACGTAACGAAAAAATACTATTTAAAATTAACTGTTAAGTTCGATATTCAATTCAACAAAACTGTAACATGTGTGTAACACGTGTGTTTATGTTACATAGTGTTGATGTACAGTCCACAGCTGTGTCACACGTGTCAGGTGTGTTGTGTAACTATAGACTTGAGAATGCGGGGAGAGAGCTTCTTGCCTAGAGAGGGAAAAATTGTGGTTTTCCTTGGGTGTGGGGGCAATGCTGACCGAAGTGTGTAGCTGTGCTGACGAGAGTGTGTGGCTGTGTGGCTGGCAAAGAACCAGTGTTGTGACTTTATTAATTAATTGTCGGGTACCTGAGTGTTACTCGCTTGTGGAGTGCCAGAGTGTTACTCACTAGTGATGAAAATAAATTACAAATAGTGTTGTTGTTGTGTTACAAATAATTTAGTACTGTGTTAAGAACGTGTGAACAGCAACATGTTAAAACATTTGACATTAACTAATATCGATAAATATTAGACTTAATTAATAAAACTAAATGTTAATTGCTCTGCTCTATGTACTGTACAGTATATTTTAAATATATATACAGTACATAAAGCAGAGCAATTAACATTTAGTTTTATTAATTAAATCTAATGTTTAACGATATTAATTAATTTTAAACAGTATTTTTTCGTTACGTAGCAGTTTATATATATATATATATAAATTATAATGTAATTAGGCCTATATAAAATTATAGTGTAATTAGGTTCGATAAATTAATATTCGTTGTGCTTCGTAAACAGATGGTCATAAATAATGCCTTTCAATAAAGTTAACATGAGAAACTATATTGTATTCAGATGCAAGAAATGTGAAAATATCCATAAAACAACACTTGGCCTGCTAGTTGGTCAGACGAAAACACGACCATTGTCCAAACGGTTATTAGTGGGCAAAAGATCATAATATCGTATAACAAGTCCATTCTATTTCCTTCAGAAAATGGACTCTAGATGTTTCTATTGCTTTTTTAGATAAACCTTTGCCGTAGCAGATAATCATGCAAACAGAGTTTTGTTCGTTTATTTAGTATTCATTCAGATAATATTTGTCGCTCACTTTTGTATTGTAATCGATAGTAAACTCTCTCGTATCCCTAATTAAAATGTAAATTTCTTTCGATGCAATCTAAAGAACAAAATACGTAAGAGTAACAATGCCCTCTTTATCTAGATCACGTATTTTACCGCGTAATCTGCAAATATTTTGTGCTGAAAACAAGGTAAGTTTGAAAAATTCCTATGAAAATACTTCGTAATGAAGAAGAAATAATTTTGAATGCATTTTAATCTATGCCTGCAATTTCTGGCCTGTACTTTCGGGTACTTATGGCACTCTCTACGATGCTTTCAAATTTTGATGCTAATCGCACCGAAGCTGCTTCTACAATACTCAAATGGTACTGTAGCGCCGTTATTCTAAATACTAGCTTCAGTTACGAGTTAGCTCTGTTTATGTCGGTAGCAACAATCGCAGTATTCACTATGGTTTCTATGAATAGAGTATTCGGTAGTCTTTCCCAACGACTATATTATAAAGTAAAATTAGTTGTATATAATATTTTTATTATTGTATACATTTAACTTTAGTCATTTTAAATATTAAAATGTCTTTAAGAAACTTGAAATAAAAAATAAAAATTAATCGTGCAATTTTAACGTTTTCGGCCTATTCTACAGGGCCTATAGAATAAACGAAAACGTTAGTTTTTCAACAAAACTATCTCGGCAACACAAAAGGTGTAGTGTGATAAATGCGTATAAATATGTTAATGAGCTCAACAGCCGCCAGTTTTGTGAGTTTAGATAGCGCATTGTAAAGGTAAAACGTTTTCTTTACAAATAATTTTAGTAGTTTTACAAAAAAGTTTTAGTTCTCATAAAATATTTTTAATTTTTATAATAGGATTATGAAGCATTTTAGTTTTCAATACAAAAAACATTTGTCGTCGGGAATTGGATGCTTGTATATCGTAAGTTTTATAAATATATTGTAAAAATTTAATTTTAATTTTTTAATTTTTAATTATCTATCTGTTATTTTATAATTAAACTTTATCACAATTGTAATTCTGCTGATGAGGAACATTATAGTCCAAAACACAGATGTGAATCGATGTATGTGTACAGGTAGCTAATAAAGAAAGTCTGTTTTTCTTAAGAACATTTTTCTTCAATTCTTACGTAAAAGCTTAAAACCAGTATAATTGTCCTATTAATAATTAATGTCCACGTTGACAAAATATATAATAAGAAAATAAAGGACAGTAAGGCAATAATGATAATTATGACTTTTTGTTATTTATTCGGAAGCGTAACCCTGCAATTTTGGAAATAGACATAAGAGTTTCGTTTTCTGAATTTAATAACATTAGGGAAGGATTTATATTTAGAAGTCGAATTTCATCATCAATTCTATACACGCTTTGTTTAGTACCACGACCCACGTTTAGTCTGAAACCTGACAGCAGTACTCCTAGTGAGAGAAAATGGCTGTAGGCAGAAAGTTCGGCTTTCACCCAACCACTTTATCAAGTAACCATAAGAGAGTTCAGTATATCTCTTCACTCTTATAAAAATTAACACGAGATGGCGACAATGTCCAATTCTGAACCAAATTATATTATACCTTATTAGTTAAGTAGCCAAATTTATAGCCAATAAAATTCTGTGATATCGTTTGCTTAAAAATGTCAGCTTGTATTTATATGTAATTAAATGTATGTATAATAATAAAATCCATATCTTAATAAAGCAGACTCTCGTTTTCGAACTCGATTGTGCCGTTTCTTGTTTATTACAATCAAGATCGTGTGTTACTAGATTAACATATTCCTATTTTTGAAACTTGCAGATAGAATTTGAAATTAATAAATTAATTTTTAAAAAATAAATTTGTAAATAAATTAATAGATTAAAAGTAAATTAACCAAATATGAAAACAGTTTAAACCTGTTGGCAGAAAACGTTTTAGGGCGCTATATGATGTTTGCTCTGATGAGTTCTCTTCAATAATAGAAATGTTTTGTTTTGTATTTCCAATTCATAAAATACTATAATGCCTGGAAAGTGTGTTAACTTATGGCTAGACCAATAAGCTAAAACATATTACATAGAGTGGCTGTGACCATGATTACAGCGCTGTTGGTGGCGTAGATGGGTACTATACATTTTACACGAGGTTGGAATATTCTAGCTCGTTGCCTTTACACAACACAAATGCCATGCTTTTTGACTAAAAGGAAAATGACGAATGTGTATTGAATTTTTCTGAAACATGGCGTCCCTTCAGCCAATCTATATAGTATATTTTCGCTCGTTGGGTTAAACATAATTTTTGTTGTGGTTATTTCAGCATTCTAAAATAGACAGTTTTGAGAAAAACTACTTAAGTAAGTATCTCTTATTACGAATTAACGACAGAGTATTATATTTAAAACAATATATATTTTTATATTAATTATGTAAAAATAGTATCCCGGGACGCCTCATACTGGGCTAGATTTATTTTATATTCTCTTTTTAATAACAGACAAATCCCGTTTCTAACATTTTCTTTTTCGAGCTTCTATTCTTTTTGTTACAATCGATATTGTTTGATTCTTTTATAATTTGAAAATCGTTTCAAATCAAAATCACTTCACAATACTTGTTTCTTATTTTCTTAACAAGGCTTTTCTCATAATCTTTAAAGAATAAATATTTGATTATTTTGTTTATAATACTAATTAATCTATATATACATACAAATGTTTTATTCATATATATATATATATATATATATATATAAATGAGGATATTTGTATGTTTGTGCTCTATGCACACTTAAGCCATACAACGAATTACTACACAACTAGGTAGTTACGTTAACATACTTCTAACTTAAATAGTATCGTGCAGGCCACTCAAAAATAGGGATAGAAAGTACATACAACTTAATTTTACTTTTTATACATATACAGTTTTATATTACATTTCTACACATACTAATCCTAGTTCTAACTAAATAAATGTTTAATATTATCATTAATATTAACTTAATAATTGTAATCTTTTTTTTTTCGACATAAATAAAGTTTTCATTTTAAAGATTTTCTTCATTCAATCTTTAGAGTGCATTTTTAGTATTAAAGTAATTTTCTCATATTAATGTAGTAATTTTTGTTTATTCTTATTTTGTAATTTTTTCAATTCCTCTTCATTTTCTGATGTATTACTGCAAAAATATAATTTGATATTATTTATGAACATATAAAAAATATATAACATATTTCAATAACTGTTACTTATAATCGATTATATTTTCTAAAATAATAATTAATAATTTCTTACTTCACAATGGTATCGTTCAAACGAATATTTTTGGTCTCTGGTAAAGGCAAAATGCACAAACCAGAAGTAACAGTCAATACTCCTACTAAAACAAACGGAATTCTCCAATTTGCCTTTTCACTCTGTAACAAATACAATCACATTATAATGTAAACTAGTATGAATAACTTCACTTTCATTTTTAATACTGTATTAGTAAAGTCATACAAGATCTTTCATGAAAGGTGCAGCAATTGATCCGAGTGTCGAGACGGTAAAACACGATCCAACACCCACGTTACGAATTACAGTCGGATATACTTCTAAAGTATATCCATACAATACAGTCATTGTCATCGATGCACAGGAACAGCATAACACTACGAAGACAATCCTAAGCCATAGAAGATCTGTTTAAAAACCATAATGTTGAGAATCGATATAAAATGAAAGAGTCAAGACGTTTCAAAACAAAACTATTCTCTCATATTGTTAATATCAAAAGTAAGTTTAATGATTACTATGATTAATTTCAGGTTTACCGTTTGGAACGGCTATTATGAGTAACGATGTAATGCCTACTGAAAAGAATCCAAACATCAAAATACGTCTTCTTCCAAAGCGAGGTAAAACAATGTTCAATACGGCAGAAACGCAAGCTTGTAGTAAAGAAAATAAAAGAAAAAGAAGAAAGATGTTTCCTCCTGTGATATCCGCATTCATAAATAATGAGTAGGCGTCGAATATTATGACAAACCTGAAAGAAATGAAAGACTTTCATGTGTATAATAAATTAAGAAAAGTTTTAACAAAAGAAGTCCACGTATTGGTTTGTGTTCACTCCACTTTTATAAAGAAAAACGCTTTATTAATTAATACAATAAAATATTTAATATTATAGTATTACATTGTAATTGTTATGCATCTGTCAAAATTCAATGTATAACAATTCATTAATATTTTAAACTAAAAAATAATCAGAATCATCTTTTATCAATGACAAATTACTTAATATGTCAATAAGTAAAAAATGGTTACCATAAGATGTACATGATGAAAGTAATTTTGCGTAACGTTATATTTCTGAACAAATGAAAAAGGTTAAATTTCCTCCTCTTGTCATTCTGTAACAGAAAAATCACATACAGCATCATATTTAGTATAAAATATTTTGGTATACATTAACTATTGTACACGTTTATTTTAAACTATGAGAAGTCCGACCAATGGCGGATCCAGAAGAGTCAAAGTTTTCCACGTGTTAATAAAAATATCCCTATATGTATATACAGGGTGGGCCAGCGAAAACGAAACGGCAGAGTGTCCGTGTTCGTCCAAGCAAATCGCTCGGGCAGATCGATTTTATTCTCGAGGGGACATCTTATGCAATAAAGTTTTTGCGAATCTGAATATTAACTAAACAAACATTTTTTTCGAAATAAATGTTTGTTTAGTTAATAGAAAATAAATGAGTTTTTAAAATTTTTTGTTGTCTGTTGTATTCAGAATCGCAAAAACTTTATTGCAAAAGATGTCCCCTCGAGAATAAAATCGACCTGTCCGAGCAATTTGCTTGGACGAACACGAACATTGCCGTTTCGTTTTCGTTGGCCTACCCTGTATATAAATGAAGCATTTAATATTGTGTACAGGACGATTGTGTTATGAATGATTCAATAAACCATATTGAAACTATCCCCTTTTCAAATTACTAGAGATAATCACATAAAACAAAACCTTTAACTACCAATATCAAATATTAACGAAAACGAACGTTTTCGGCCTTCTCCAAGACCTACATTAGATTTTTTAAACGAATTCCGAATTGAATCGTTGGAACGATAATATTCGAAAAAATAATGTTAAATTTCGAATAACATGTAACGTAAGTGAACGAGTAAAACTCGTAAATGTATGACGAGTTCACACATACCTTCTGAAGACGTACAGAATGAATTAATAAAAATTAACTTTGCCCAGATTTTTCATAAAGATACCTCCATTCATGCAATATTGTATAGCAGTCTTTAAAATTAACATACTTCACGGTCAGGCTGGCTTTATGTATTTCTAAAGCCTTCAGGCTACAAATATGATCCGTTCGATAGGCCTGACTAATTGACTTAGTATTCCCCGGGTCACTATTCACTACCGAGTCAGTAGCGTACGTGGACAAGGCGGTGGTATGTCTGTTTTTTTTAATATCGTATTCATGCGTAGGTACCCTTTTTCATAATCACCGTTTAGTTGAACCAATATGCACTAACATCCGTTGAAATCAATCATCCCTTACCGGTATACTGTAAACTTCTGGGATCTTGCTTTGATCTATCATATTTTTCGCGTTGTGTACAACTAGGTAATCGAACTAAGCGCCTAATAACCCACGTACAAGGTGTTTTTATAGCCATGTTCTGCAGCTATATATTCGATAGGTTGCAGTTCTAGCAAAGCGTCGTCCCTGTCAGTGTGATGAGTGTAGGCCCATCAGGTTAAAGAAGAAAATGCGATCTTAATCAAAAAAAGGGTCAGAACAATTTGCTGCGATAAACAGCGGTAATATTTCTTACTGGTAGTTGAAGGTTTGTTTTATGCCAATAAACCATTTTTCTATCATAATTGCTAAAAACAACGCTTCGAAAATGAAACGTATCAATTTTAATTTTATTTATTTATTCTGTGTTCATGAGAATCGATTAAGCCCCTTAGCTCAGACACAACAATATTAAAACGAAACTATTGCATCCATTAGTTTTCATGAAAGACGTATTAAAATAATTATTTTTTTTATCAAAAAAATAATAATTAATTCATTAATAACTAATTATATATGCCGTTTTAACAATTCAAACACACCGTTGAAACTTATTTATCAGACCTTAAAGTTTACTTTAATTCGATATTTTTCACAAATATTTTTAAATCGTTATTCTATTATTTCAAAGCATCGTCATTCCGTGTAAAGCTCGACTTATCGTGTAAAGCTCGATTAAAATCATTTTACCGTTACAATTTTCCAATAAAGTTCTCCAATAATTTCGGTTAAATCGTCGTGATGTCTTTTATTCTTCTGCATTATGTTACGAATAACCTCTTCAGCTTTACGTAGTCTACCGTGAGTTAGCAGCCATCTTGGAGAATCCGGTATAAAACTGATCGAAAACATATTTTTAATAAAACATAAAAACAATTAACACATTAAATAACCATTACCTGATAAATATGAGTGTGAGAATGGACGGCAAAGAGCAGCATAACTGAATATAAGTGGAATGTTTGAAAAACCAAGATACTCCGGTAATCATAAGCATCCCAATGCAATAGGCGAAACAGTTAATTACCATGACTTTATCTCTGTGTGTTGGTCCAATCACTTCCGTAACTATGCATAAAAGTCGTTTGTTATTGTTTAAAAAAACAATAACGACAATATATAGAATAAATATTTGATGTAAACTTTCAATTTAAATATATAATGTTTACTGGAAAATTTGCAAATGGTTCATCAATAGTATTGCGTATTTACTTTACGGAAATTTTTATTAAATACACGTAATTTATTTGAATAAAGTGAAGATAATACAGTATACAGTAGAGAGTCGTTAATCCGTATCAATTGGGGACTGGTTGTTCGGATAAGTGCTTTTTCGGATAACCGATTATATACGAGAAAATATATTAACCTCTCCGATGTTCAAATTGTTAACAATTATTTCTTTATTTTGTACGAACAAAATAAATATATTTAAGAGCATAAAAACATAATAATTATACTTTAGAAGTAAATCTCATATCAAAAACGTTCGATTCCGCACGACACAGTCCGACTGAAAAGCGTTCGGATAACCGACGATTCGGATAACCACTGTTCGAATTAAGGACACTCTACTGTATTAAGCATGAAGCACAAAGTCAAATTCACATTCTATTGTTACCATTTTCTTAAATGTATGAATTCAATTCATGACTTACCGTATACAATGTACGTTACGTGAGAAGCAGAAATTCCTGCAGAAAAGAAGAAACGAGATAAAGTAAAGATCCAGTAATATGGAGAAAACGAGCAAAGAATCCCAAAAGTAATGTGAAGCACGAGACCGGATATTATCACTGGTCTTCTTCCATATCTACGTAAATATTGATACAATTAATACATTGCTATAAAATGAAAACATTTTCATGAAAATCAAAATCAAAAGTTATGTAATTGTCTACTAGGATTGAGTTTATTAATAAGACGTATTGCACTGGTGTGTTGGTTTTTTCAACTGAGGAATAAACCAAAACACTAGTGCAATACGTCCTAAAATAAGCTCGATCCTAGAATACAATTATATAACGAATTGTAGAAAATGAAGACATAGAGGCGTATGAATTAGTACGAAATGAGAAGTTTTCACACCTATCGGATATCTGGCCAGATACGATACCGGCAACGAATAATCCCACGAAGTAAGAAGATCCAGCGACTGAACTCAACCAAGAACTTTCACAAACTAAATTCCACTGAAAATTTTAAACTAAATTGAACTTCAGATATACATTTAAGTAAAATCGTTTTATTATTACCTTTTCAATGACACTACTTCTGTATTGTGAATGATCGTATTCCCACGAACGACAAGGAATACTGGTAAAGTTCTTTTCATATTCTTCATCGTTAATATCGTATACTTCACATCGACTATGTGTTGTTCTGCCGTTTCCGATGTCCATAGGTGCGCTGATATTTTTCCATTCTTCTACGGACATGTTGATGTATTTTGGTGTTCTCGCACACCAATAATCTACTTTGTAAGCCAAGAATGGCCAATTTAAATTGCTCATTGCGAAGAGAGCAACATTCCATACAAATATCCCGAATAAAATTTTTTGCCATCTTCCAAATGCACCGATAAGATCTGTAAAATCTTGAAATTGTTTCGATGTTTCCTACCAAAACATATAATTTTAGTATTTAACAGATGAGTCACTATGTAGTGTATAGCAAAATAATGAAAGTATGCAATCTGCTATAATAATTTTTAAGCTGTAATTTGAAAAAATTATAGAACTATACCGTCTACCTTTTCCTAAGCTCGAGAAGTATGTTACATAGATGAAAGACGAGACCAGATATGAAAATCTTACGGAAAGCCTATAATTATATACAGAAAATTCTGCCTAATTGGGAAAAATCCGGACCTGACTACTTTGAAGCAATTATGCGGCTATCATAATTAAGCGAATTTTAATGAAACAAAAAAAATCTAAAGTAAAAACTGAAAAGAAAAGATAAAAATCATTTATTGAAAAATATGATTAACGTTTAATGTTAATACATATATGCAAATGAATTCAAGTTCAAAACTTTCTCATCAGGTCTCAACAGCGCCCGTGTTGAAGTCTGATGTGATTTACCGCATACATGCTTTTCGTTGTGTCGTTGCTAACCTGGTTAGCCACCAGCAATCACGTTCTTGCATCAGGCGTGGACCTCCGCAGTGCGTTCGTGATGTATGTTTCTGTCCTTATTTAAATATTTCTTTTATGACTTTTAAACTGTTGTAGAAGAAAATTCAAGCGCATTCGATACCTCGCTGATAGCGCGACCTATTATTCCTGCTCCAACAATTTATTTATAATGACAATAAATCTTTTATACGGCCTAATTAAACTCAGACATAACCTACAAAAATCGTACCTATGGTGTCAAATAAAAATATTCTATCAGAAACATTTCCTCCATGGGTAGTAAGAAATAACATAGCGTGTGCTGCTGTCTCTAATTTTTGGCACTTCGGTTTATACAACAATCATCAAATTATATGTAGATTGAGGCAAACTTTATATTCAAAATGTGTCATAAGTATTTCAAACACTAAATTAAATTTTCAAACAGACAGGCAAATAATGCCAGAACTTCCGCATTGCTTGAGTGAGATCTTAAAGTTTTTTGATTATAAGAATATACATCTCATGCGGTAAATTAAACCTGGCATTCTGCCTCAAATTAGTACCGTATTATCTTGCCCCTGTGAATTATACTTTTTTTGTTATTAACAGAGTCGTGCTTGTCATTTATCTAACTTCTTTTCGGGGAAGTTATTTGAATTTCTATAACGTGACATACAGTTTGTTATATAGTAAACCGGGCCTCCTGTCCATACGCTTCCAATATCTGATTTCCAATTTAATTCATTCATTCATTTAATTCATATAGAAATTTACATCATTTCGTTTAAATTGTCTTTATAGAAGTCGTAACTCTATAATCAAATCCAAATTCTACCCAATATTACATATGTCGTTTGCAACAATAAAAAAAAAAATTATCCCAATATTAATAAATATAATTCTTACTTCCATTTCAGGCGATCCGTTTCTCTCTTCTATTGTATCCATGGTGTTTATTATTAGTGTCGTATAATATGAACGTAAAATATAATCCTACATAAAAATAACCAATAATATAATTTACTTATTCCGAAATCGTGTCTTTTTTTAATTATTCTTGACTTTACACTGGGTGCATAAGTGTGTAAGATATTTTTGAATAAAGAGTGATGTTAAAGATGTCTAGTGTCTACCTATGCACCCAGTTGTGAAGTAAAGAATAATAACATAACTTATCTATTTTGTCACTACCTATCAGAAAACGAAACAGTTTCTTATTATCTATTGCCGTCATGGGTAAATGCTGCTCCGAGAGCCGCATTCGGCTCTTTTTTGAGTCACGTGTGGCTCTTGCTGAAAGTGTTATTTCTGTTTTTTATTATTGTTTTTACAATTTTATTTTTATAATTTTGTGAAAATATGTTTGTTAAAAAGTTCAAAATTTGTTTTATATTATATTTATATTATATAATAAAATCGCGCGCCTTGCCATACTCTCCGCTACAACAGTACAGAACTGCGGCTCCCATGCATTTTGCAAAACCTACATTTTGGCTTCCACTGAACACTTGCTTGCCCACCCCTGATAAATAGTATACAACAGTTTGCAATAGGAAAGAAAAAGAAGAGTGTGAGTGATTAATTGAAATATCGGGTTGTAATAATAATTTTTTTCCAGTTCTTAAGAACGTCAGGAACAGTTGATTTTTTTATTGTTGAAGTATAACCAAAGTAAATCATTTCTAAACGGTTTTATACACACGATTATCGTGTAAGATTGTTAGTATTTCTAAATAAGTTTTTTACATTTGCAAAGTGTCATCGACGCCTCTAAACTTTTATCTACCCTTCTGAAGTTAATACCTATTCTCTTGGGAAACCCTGCCATGAACAAAGCATTAATGTGTAATGATATTTTATAAAAGTTATAAATATTAGAACTATTCTTACTTAAGACAAGTATGAATCGTATTTAAATTTATGGCTCGTAAAAACTATTAAACTGTTAACAATATAAAGTGTAAATTTCGAAATTATTTCAAAACGTAAACTATTCAATGAAACACAAGCTGTTTAATGGAGTACACTTTCAAATAAATGAAAGACGATTGTAAATATTAATAAAAAGATTACAATTTTGTTATATACAAATGCATTTAGTTCGTAACTGCATTCTTAAAACACATAATAACAGATTTCTGTATGATCTGTATGAATTTAATGGAACTATGGACATTGAACCAATTGCTTGATTATACACTTTACGGGTTAATTAAAATATATTTTATTAACTCCCTATGTAGTATAATAAATATTGGTCTCTATTCTTACAAAATGCGTTTTGTTTTGTGAAAAAGTTTCCGAAAAATTTTATTTGTTGTATTCTATGTATGTATTGAAATTAATTTTTTATACATAAAAACGCATAATATATATAAAAATACAATAAA
>NW_027120865.1:0-38326 GCF_030686945.1 Centruroides vittatus | reverse complement strand
GGGGTGGCGTCTTTTTAGGCACCCCCGATTTCACAATTGTATATATATTTACCAAGGTTATCTTACTTACGTAAGTGTTTGTCACACCGAGTGCCCTCTAACATATTTTAAAAATTCGTTAAATTAAGTACAGTAGAAGAATAAACAATTTTTAAATTGTATTAGATTGGGCACTCGGTGTGATAAATTCTTAAGTAAGATAAGCTTTATAGTTATATACCCGTCTTATCCTTTTTCACCGGGTGCAAAAATTAGGTACCCACTCTTCCGAGGCTAATTAAAATATTTTTAGATAGGTCTAGAAATTTGTTCAATATACAGCAGAAACGCAAAAATCGCATCTATACTAGTACAGTAGAAGCCGTTCTTCAGAATAAGCCTTAACTCTCTCCCTTCACGAGAAAATTTCCAAAAATTCCTTCTTAGTGTGAATTGTCATGGCGTACCCTAACTGTGTACCAAATTTCACCTCTTCTCAGCGATTTTCTCTGGGCGATGATGAATCAGTCAGTCAGTCAAAACATGTAATTATATATATATACAGTCAAACCTGTTTTTATGCAGGGGATAGGGACCGCATTAAAAAAACGCATAAAAAAATCTCACGAAACTTCACGAATGGCTGTAAATAATAGTTTTCGCAACACAATTAAAAAATATTTTTTTATGCGGTCAACAGGGACCGCATAAAAAAAGTCTCACATAGAAAATAACTCAAAACCGTACGAAATAGAATTTATTGACAACAGATGTCAGCACTTGACTGCATCGTCTGGTCTATCGTCTGTTTTACATATTTTTGTCCAGGTTGTGTTTTGTTTACTTAAAAAGTAAATTATTTCATTTTTCGCATATTCATGCAATAATATTACTTTAATAAGTGCATTTATGCTATAATAAGTTTATTTAGCTATAATAAGTCAACGTAAGACATGACGAATCGCACAAATTAAAAATTCGCACATAAAAAGAGCGCATAAAAACAGGTTTGACTGTATATATATATATATATATATATATATGTTATTTTTAATAAACGTTATAACAGGTGGACAATTTTATCTTTTTGATTCTTTGTCATTGTGTCCCTTGCATATTTTTATGGATTTTGAGTAAAGAACTGCATATGACATGTTAAATATCATTGATATTACTGAGCATCAGTAACAATAGTCATTGTTCTTCGATTTTTTATATAAAAACAGTACAAATGCAACTATTGCACTTCCACACTTATGAAAATTTCAAAAAATTTTTCGCCATTTCCAACACCGCAAGTCATGTAGTGATGAGTTTCTGAATAAAATTTTTATTACCGAAATTACATGAATAGGTTGTGAAATGTCACCATTTTACCACGCCACATTAAGTTTCATATGGATGTCTAAATATCTTACTACTCGGCATTGATTAAAGATACCTTAAGTGGAATTACCCAGTATTTGAAATTTAATAATTTCTTCGTATGTTTTCTTATTGTATAAAAAAATTCATACCTGAACAGGCGATTCTTTTGACAAGATGAAGCAGTCACCACAGCTGAATCCAATTTTATTTTCCTGAAATTTCTTCATAAAATCGAGAACCTGTTTGATAACAATTACCTCAGCATTAAGACATTTGAAATAATGCTAATTACTTAACACACTATACCTTAAGCTTGTCTGTCATGGAATAAGGGGCTTTAGCAAATCTTCTGATCTCTTGAAAGGAATCATAGGCCTGTAAATTAAATTTTAAAAGAGTTATAATAGAAATCTTTACAGAAACGATAATATGGTGACTTCTTTCAATTACCGAACCCGACATCCGAGAAAGTGCAAAAGCACATACAGTCACTACAACGGTGAGAAGTATTGCAGCTAAACACAACATAATTTGAAGATACCAAATGAATTTTCCAAAAATTGAACCGAACATAAGTAAAGATAGAAGATACAGAGAAATGCCGTACAAAAGTAACATACATCTATTCCAGTTTTCGTTGACATTAGAGATGAATTCGGACAGCTCTAAGTGTTTGGAAATCAAGTCATTGATATTCTTCTTCTCAAACTGCATTTTTGCTTAGTGTAATTCGACAGACAAAGCGTTGAATCTCTGCAATATGATTGTGCCACATAATATGCTTACTGATAGAAACCACATCCATAACGTAGATTCATACATCGAACTGATTTGCATTACGATAGCACAAAGGAGAGCTCTCAAACTGCTTGATTTTCTTTCTACTCTCTTGAAAATGACAACCGAACTGATGAAAGTAACCAAAAATAAAACAAAGGCATAAGAGATTGAAATAAAAAAATGTGCTATACGCTGATAAAAACGGTTTTTTTCTTTTTCTCCTTCATATCCGGACATCTTCAATATAAGAGTCAATTTATGTTTTCTGCCATTTTGAATTATAAGAAAAGAACCCATTGATATACAGCAAAATATTTCAAGTATAAAAGGAGTGTTTTCTTTTCCACCTAAGTCGGAAATCGGGCTGCAGGCGATAACGTTATCTTCCGTTCCGAAATGCTGAATGATAAGCATAAAAAGGTGACCAATTATCATCAACTGTACGAAATTAGCATGGATGGATACGAATTTGTTTTGTCTGTCTGTAAGCTCATGGCATATGCATCTTTGAATAACAATATCGCCAAAAGGCAGAGATAAAGACATTGTCTGATGAAGAAGGCAATACAAGCAATCGTCCGTCCATTTCCTGACAGCAAAATGTGGCATAAAAATCAATAATATTTATCGATTTGAAACGTAACAGTATCGATACCGCAGCAATAAAATTGGAAACATGAATTTCGTTATAGTAGATGCTTACAAAATTTATTACAGGTATAACTTTCTCGAATATTCAATGATCCTTTGCTTTCACGAAGACGAATACAAAAGTAATTTCACTCAGATTTATGTTAGAAAGTTAGAATTGTTATTTAAGTTATTTCTTATGCTAAAAATTAGAATTTTTGATATTTAAGAATTAAAAATATACACATGTTAAATTTACAATTATAAAATCATTATTTTATTATTTTCGTGCTCTATTTTATATTCTTTTATTCGTGAATAAATATGGCAGCCTCTGAGAGATTGTAAAAAAAATTAGGGGTAGAGCGGGGCTCATTTTGCTATTTTTCGAACAAATGAAATTCTTAAATGTTTTGATATTAATAAAAAATCCAGCAACGAGTTGCGTAACTTTTCCGGCTGTTAAAAAATAACTTTTACAATTTTTATATTTTAATTATAATAAATAAAGTTGTGTCTGGCGCTATCTGTTATGAAATTTTGTTATAAAATATTTTATTTTTCTAATTATTATAAAATGGCAAAAGGCTCTATTTTCAAAATAGTGATAAGATTCATAAAACGAATTGTAAATGGTATTAACAAATAACAGCTTCATCACGTCCGACTCCTCTCAAGATATATCACATGACAAGCCTCTATCTCCTGTCCTTTCAATCTTAACCACTAAAATTTAATAGCATTAATCTCGGCCGGTGCCATAATGGAGCGGCTTGACACTGGGAGATGGCACCTGTTATAACAAGACAGACCAACTGCAGAAAAATTTTTATGGTTTGATCCATCCTGATACGATCCCAGGTGAAATTCGTCACTAATGTGATCTCATAGTAAACAATAACTTTTGATACAATACTTAGTCACGTCTTTAGTATTCACTGATTGTAAACTTGACAAGTCAAATTCAATATACATTAATTGAGCGACTTGAAAAGTTGCTCAATTAATGTATATTAAATTTGAATTGTAAAGTATGTATGACATAATGTACATTAAATTTTTATTTACTTATGATTTTATTATAATCCATTTTCAGAAAGTATGCAGAACATTACATAAATCTGCATGTATTCTTACATTACATAAGTTCGCACAGTCACGAACTGTTTACAATAATAACGGAAAATTCTAAATTTGAATCTTATTGTAATTTCAAATAAAATTTAAACGACTTTTCCTGTTTTTAAATAATCTACTAACATAATAAGCCAACAAGTACCGAATTATATCCAGATGATATCGCGATTAACATATTACGTATGTACACTACAGTACATAGAGTTTGTAGCTGATGCTTTGTGTATAATTTAATAACTTTGTAAACTTTAAATACTTCTTATTATTGACGATGTCTGCTCGGAATTATTGCCTATATCTGTATTCCATAGTTAGCAAATAACGAATTTGTATCGGAAACCGATATGGATATTTCTAAAATGTTTCTGTTTAATGATTATTATCATTGCATAACAGCAAATACAATTATATGATGTAGTTTGATGCGCTTCCCATTTCAAAAATTCTATAAATTCAATAACTTGTGTCTTGCTACAAAAATTTATTCGTTGAAAATTAGTTAAATTGAGAGAGTTTACAACAATATTGGCAATTTGCGAATGAAAAGTCTAAAAATTTTATAAACATAAACTCTTAATAATTAATAATTATAGTTTTTGTCCTGAAAATACTCGAAATTAAGTACAGTACATGTATTTCGAATACAAGTGATTGCATTGATCGGATAAGACTACGCAATACACTTATACGTATTGCCGTGTTGGAAGAACAACACCTATTTGGAAAAAAAATCAACAACAGGGCAGGAAACTCATTTGTTGTTTATAGACTTAACGAAGGCATATGATAATGTCCCAACATCAAAACTATGGAAGACATTAAAAAATATAAATATTAATAACACACGTATTAAATCAGTTAAAGGATTATATAGAGAATCCGTAACAAAAATCCGTATGGCGATCGATAGAAAATGACCCTCCATTCAAGATTTTTGCATTTTTAGACTGAGGAAACGTTGAAACGTCAAGAAATGTATAAATGATTGCATAAGAGATACAGTAGTCTTCACTTTATTTTAAAGATTAATAAATAACTCATGTATATTCTATTAAAAGTATCAGACATTT
Source organism: Centruroides vittatus (assembly GCF_030686945.1). Classification (NCBI taxonomy): domain Eukaryota; kingdom Metazoa; phylum Arthropoda; class Arachnida; order Scorpiones; family Buthidae; genus Centruroides; species Centruroides vittatus. Next base: position 33,362 of record NW_027120865.1, on the reverse strand, counting down.
TGTACAAAAATTTCTCCATTAGAAAATCGATGATGAGTAGAGGCCGAATTGGGTCGCTTTTACTCTTTATAGCATTGTACAATTTTCTATAAAATCCACCCCTACCCTCAAAATTAAGCTATTTGCAAATTTATAAAAATTAAAAGTATTAAAATATTTTTGATAAAATATCGTAACAGATGGCATCCCCAAATTATGTTTCCGGAAAAGTTAAGCAACTCATTTCTGGATTTTTTAAATATTATAGTAGTTATATTTTTCGTAATATAACAGAATAAAATATTTTTCTGATGTAAAAAAGTATCATAGTAAAAATAATAACGAGACGTGTACATTTTGTACACGGGTGGTTGGCGTTTCACTTATTACATGGTGTACTTCGAGGAATAATATAGATAGCAATTAGTTAAGTAAATAAAATATCACCTAACTCTCTAATTTAGCCATAATCATGGAATTCAATAAAATATCTTTCATAGACGTCACATTAACTTAATGGAACTATTAATTAGACATTCAATAAACTACAATCACTATGGTGATTTATATAGCGTATATTGAAATCGAATAATGTTTTAATTAATTAATGGACTCACGATAAATTAGATGGCATTACTATGCAAACACTAACGAATATTTCAATTAGTGTAATGTTATTTTTAGTAAAATTCATTAGCGTAGATATTTAATAAACTGAACCAGCGCAATCCAGGCAATATAAATGTACAGATGTACTGTACAGTACATATGATATCCAGCAGACTTATATTGAGTCTTTTTTTTCAACACCGAATCATATTAATTAATTTAGACAACGAATGAAGGCCATTACACAAAAAATGTCATTCACACACAGTCAGATATGTTTGGATTATATTTTAGCTCCAATTCTCGATTCTGCTAAAATGTTACTATTATGACTGTTATACCTTTTGTAATAAAAAAAGTAGAATATTATGTGAATAAATTACAAACTTTACCTTTATAAATTAATAAATATAATTGATGAAATTCAGTAAAATTATTACGTAAAGTTTATAATTGAGAAATTTTCGTTACAGCCTTGAAAGTAGTGGCTTAGTGATAAACAGAGGCAAGTAGTGAGAGTGTGAAAGCGCCGAATTTTTCTCTGCTGCGTGGACGTACTCGTATAAACTGTTTTTATCGTTTGTCACTTTTGTTGTATTGTATTGATTTAATTTGTGTAGCGCCCACAATATGTATTTTGGCTCAGAGACCAGGTTCCATTTTGTGTGATTACCTCGATATCGCGCGAAACCGTAAGAAGCGCTAAAAACTGTTTTTCCCTTGCTTATTATTTTTGTTTAGACGTACCCAATTAATGAAAATGAATAAATAAAAAAATAATAATAATAATAATAAAATAACAAAATTCAAAAAGTTTCTTCAAGAAATTATAGCAAACATTTTAATTCTGGTAATTATTTATTTAGAATGTACAGAAGTGTATGTTGATGGAATTAAAGGTAATTGAACGTAACAACATACGCCATTATTACGTAACAGAGAGCTAGCGTGACGGGTCACGACGTTTCTGCCGACTTTACAGTTTTACGTCATTTCGTATCCAGATTCTTCCAGCGATTCGAATGCCCCCAACATTTCCTAACCGGTACACGCAGAGGCAGTACGTAATTATTATACATACGTGCAATTATTATGTACTGTGAGACAATAAAAAGCATTACGCTAGACTAACACTTTACGAAAATATACAAAACTATGAGTAAAACAAACAGACGGCGTTCTATCGTTGCGTACATACCTTGAAACAATTTCTCCTAAATCTACCAATATACTAAATTTCACAAAGTATTGATATTATAATTATATCTACACAGTTTAAGTAAAATTACAATTGCTACTTTGAAGTTATTAAATTTTAACACCAGTTCGTAAGAGTTTTTATTGTTATTTTTTAAATGTGTGTCTTCAGAACAACATGGTAAACTTATTGGCCTGGTATTGAAAGCTGCTACAAGCAATTTTGTCTGCTCTTCACGCCAACGACCTGAGATGGATTTCACTTGTTCAGACTTTTCACGTAATAATTGAATAAAAAATTTGGTGTTTTCCGTCGTTTATTGTCGACATATTTAATAATTGCAGACGAATTTTTTTAAACCTTCTGTAATTTCACCATTCAATCGATTCATATGTAAGAGTTGCATTGTTTGTTGGTGTAGCATTGTTTCTGTACTTGACGTGACATTTCTTTTCCCGGTCCATAACCCCTGTAATTTGAACGAAAGAAGAGAATATAGAGTATAGTCCGCTAATTACCTGAAATTACAATTGAAAACTCAAATAAACTTTCAAGAATATAGAACAGAATCGTATATTGTTGTGTTTGGAAACATTTTCGTTACGCCATTAACGGCATTATAAATTTCTTCTAATGAGTTTATTACTTACTCTTATGACGAAATTTCTCTTAATATAGAAAAATCCTCCAACGGATATACCAATTGGATTCTTTCCAAATCTCTTCATAAAATCGTTGATCTGGAAATGAAAAAGAGGAAAATTTTTTAATAATAATTTTCTTTCAAAATCATTTTTGAAATTATGTCAATTTGATATTACACAAATCATAATCCAAATGAAAATTTTCGTGTGTTTGTTCATACACCCGCAGACACGTTCAGGGAGAAATAACATTAAATATAATACGAGAAAATATCTTCTGTTATAAAGCAACAGACAGTAAATTTTGATTCTTTTAAAGACTATATTTTTTCTTACGCTATTAGAAAATATCATCATCCTGCTGTCTATTCTGGTATAGTAATTGGCAAAAAAATACGCATATGGTGAAAACGTTTAAATAAATAAAATATAATAAACAATAAGTTAATATTTTATGTTTTGACAACAATTAATATAATAATTCCAAACTTCCACGAATACACTTATTTTTATGGAAATAATGGAATTATTTTTATTTTCATTTTAAAAACATTCTCTATTAAGTAGGAAATCGTATATAGATTCCAACACTTTTAGCAAATTAGTTAATTAACTTGACTAAATTTTAAAGATTGAAATAAAAAGATAATAATAATAATGCAAAAAAGAAGAATAGTATATATATATATATATATATAGCCCATTGAACGCGTGTCTGTCCGCGTAACGGTATGCTAAAAACGGGCAATAGAGGCGCCCCTATCGTTTGTCATATTTAATACTAAATAATGATTTTTAATTATCGTGAAATTTGTGAAGAACGCCCACTAGGGGGCGTCCCGGGTTCTTAGTATAAGTAGATTACCTTGTACTTGAACTGTACGGAAAGATTCGTTGTAGAAAGTTTTCCAATATCTACAAAATTGTCGTACATCTGAAAAAATAAACACAGTTACGACTTAATCTTTATATTTTTCTGTAGTTTTATTGAAAACTTGATAGCGTCTGCTGATTAAACCAAAATATAAATATTACTTGCATTTTATAAATTAATTAACGTCAATAAGTAACGAGTATTTTATACTTACCAATGTTGTAAAGAACGATAAAGCCCAACTTACTAAAATCATTCCGGAAAGTATCGAGAGTGAAATAATGGTTAAACAAAGTCTCAGTGTCAGTTCCATATTAACAAATAATGTTGCATACAGAAGAAAACACGTTGCATACTAAAGATGAGTGTATATAAACGGTACGAGAACATTCCATTTCTCGTTAACCATTTCGATGAATTCCCAAAGTTCTTGATGTTTCCACATTAGTGCATTAATTACGTTTATTCTCTCGTGTGATTCCAATAAACATAAACTTCTTACGTTTTATTCCGACACTTCTGTAGAGAGTCTTATCAACCTTTTACCCAATGTAAAAACTAACATTGCGCATATATATATATACGACATAACCTGTCCGGCAATATATAAAAAGAAAACTGAATACATTAAAACACAAATGAAGGCTTCCGTATCTGTACCATTTAGTTTCTTTATTGTTTTAAAATAAGAAATTGCGTTCATTACATTAAGTGACATCGATGTTAAAAATAGGATTGTAAGGATGCTAATCAGGTATACTTGTATCTGCTCGGTGATTTTCCATTCGCCTTCGTAACTGCTAATTATGCAATGAAGTGAAATCTTACTCCTCTTCAGAATGCTAAACTGAACAGCTGCATAAATGGATAGTAAAGCGCTGGCAACCGCTGCTGGTAAGGCATAATCGTTGTACATATGAATTACACGTAAAACATATAAATTCATGTCGTACAATCTGATTGTGTAAAGTACTGCCATAGTCCACAGAAATACTTCGATGACATCGCTGTATATTGTGAATAATGTAGAAAGATAGCCATATTTCCTCGTGTTTCTTTCATTAGACATACAATCACATCGTATACAGAAATCCAATCCGTATACTTTAGCAGAATCGAGAATTGGAGCAAAAATATAATCTAAACATATCTGTTTGTGTGAGACTGGCATTTTTTATGTAATAGCCTTGATTCGTTGTCTAAATTAAATAATATGATTCGGTGTTGAAAAGAAAGACTCGTTATAAATCTGCTTTATATCGTTCGTACTGTACACTACATCTGTATTACGTCGACTGCGTTGTTTCAGTTTATTGAATATCTACGCTAATGAAGTTTACTAAAAATAACATTACGCTAATTGAATTACACATTACTGTTTGCACAGTAATGCCATCTAATTTAACGCGAATCTATTAAAATATTATTGGATTTTAGTATGCATTACATAAACCACCATAGTGAATGGAGTTTATTAAATGTTGATTTAAATTCCATTAAGTTAATGTCACGTCTATGAAAGATATTTTAATACCCACCAGCTTTCTGGCTAAATTTGAGAGTCAGGTAATATTTTATTTACTTAACTAATTGCTATCCATATTATTCCTCCAACCACACCGTGTAGTAAGTGGCACGCAAACCACACTGGCGTGGATTGTACAAAATGTACACGTCTACACGTCTCATTATTATTTTTACTATAATAGTTTTTTACATCGAAATAGAATAGTCGTGTTATTTGTATAAATTATGAACCTTATGGAAATCCAAAAAAATTACGAACAACACACAAGACTCCTGATTTTTCTAATTAAAATTTTGTTAAACATCCTTAAAGAAATTTTTTCAATTTATTTTAATTAATTGGGTTTCTCTAAATAGAAATAATAATCAAAAGATAAACAGCATTTAGTTATTTTTATGGTTTCGTGCGATCTCGAGAAAATCACACTAGATGGACACAGGTGTCTGAGGCAAAATATGTATTGTGGGCGCTGTGGCAAATTAAATTGTTACAATAAATAAATGTGATTAAAAAATAAAAACAATGTATACGAATTTATACAAATAATATGGTATTTTATTTTATTGTTAAAAATGTAACAACCATAAGCTTCAAAGTGGGTGAACAAAATCGTACCTCTCATACTACTATCTACACATTTCTTGACGTTTGAAGGTGTCTTCTGTCTAAAAGGTAAAAATCTTGGGGAGTTATTTTGAACGATCGCCAAACTTACCCTCTGTTATGGTAGTGACTGACCGAACTCTAGTCAGGGTTCATGGGTGCACGGTATGAAGATGGCCATTTTGTATTTTTTCTTTGCTTGGATTTTCTTGTGAAAAAATTGAGTTCAATTTAATTAAAGTATCAATGTTTAATTCCTGCCATTCTTTTATTTCTTGTGTTCGTTCATATTTTGTGTTTGTTTTTAATATTGTGTTCGTCATTGTTAAATTTGTCGGTTTAATTTTTGTATTGTTCCTAATAAGTCTAATCTGTGTTTTTGTAAATGCATGCTTAATTGTGAATGAAAATAATATCTTTTTGTCATTTATCTGCCTTTTGTTATCACAAAGTGGCAGCGGGGACAGAGTGGTTAGGTCCCTCGCCTCATACTGAAGTCTTAGGTTCGAGTGAGAAGAAAGGAGCGTGCAAAAATGATGCTGGTCTGGAGGCCTCTCTGTAAGATGTAGGGACCATGCCTATTCTCGAGTTATCTCGAGTTAAGGTCTTAAGGGTTATTAAGAGATTTTCACGAAATGCAATACTATCTTTAAAAAATTAATATGTTTCAATACTTATTCGATCATAAGAGCAAATTTATGAATTAAAGTTAGTAAACAAGCGCCCGTAGAACAATAAGTGTTTGAGATTAAACATTTCGGATCGAAAACGAAGGTTGTAAATAAAGAATACGTTGTCTATGTCAGAGATTTTTAGTAGACTCCTCGTTATATTCGTACACCGCTTCAGAAATTTTTATTCAAATTTCTCTTAGTACCAGTAAAATAGTGATATTATTAAAATACCGAGTACCATATTGATCTGCGTTTCGATTATATTTAAAAAGTAAATCTGAAAAAACTAAATAGTAATATGTTTTCAAACAGTCACGCAACTAGTAATCTCTTATGAATCGACCAGCTTAAAGAAGGATGGGAGAATGCTGCGTATGAAATTTCATCAATACATAAATACTTTATTATTAATGCGATACGTGACGAGTATTTTTTATACTTACCAATGTGGTATAGAACGATAATGCCCAACTCACAAAAATCATTCCCGAAAGTATCGAGAGTGAAATAATGGCAAAACAAACCCTCAGTGTCAGTTTTATATCAACGAATAATGTTGCATACAGAAGAAAACACGTTGCATACTGAAAATGAGTGTATATAAACGATACGATAACATTCCATTTCTCGTTCGTCATCTCGATGAATTCCCAAATTTCCTGATGTTTCCACATTACTGCATTAATTACATTTCTTTTCTCGTGTGATTCTAATAAATATGGGTTTCTTATGCTTAATTCTGACATTTCTATAGAGAGATTTATCCATCTTTTACCCAATGTAAAATGTAATACTACGCATATTAATAGCAACGACATAATCTGTCCTGCAAGATATAAAAACCTAACTGTATAAAGGCAAACACAAATAAAGGCTTTCATATCCGTTTCATTTAGTTTCTTTATTATTTTAAAATAAGAAATTGCGTTCATTACATTAAGTGACATCGATATTAAAAATAAGATCGTAAGAATGCTAATTAGGTAAACTTGTATCTGCTCAATAATTTTCCATTCGTTTTCGTAACTGCTAATTATGGGATGAACAAAAATCTTCCTCCCCTTCAGAATGCTAAACTGTGCAGCTACATAAATGGATAATAAAGCGCTGGCAACTGCTGCTCGTAAGGCATAATCGTTGTACATATGAATTACACGTAAAACATATAAATTCATGTCGTACAATCTGCTTATGGAAAGTACTGCCACAGTCCACAGAAATACTTCGATGACACCGCTGTATATTGTGAGTAATTTAGAAAGATAGCCGTGTTTCCTCGTGTTTCTTTCATTAGACATACAATTACATCGTATACAGAAATCCAATTTGTATACTCTAGCAGAATCGAAAATTGGAGCTAAAATATAATCCAAACATATCTGCTTGTGTGTGAATGACATTTTTAATGTAATGGTCTTTAGTCGTTGTGTAAATTAATTAATGTGATTCGGTGTTGAAAACAAAGACTCTATATAAGTCTGCTGAATATCGTATGTACTGTACAGTACATCTGTACATCTATATTGCGTGGATTGCGCTGGTTCAGTTTATTAAATATCTACGCTAACGAATTTTAATAAAAATAACATTACACTAATTGAAATATTCATTAGTGGTTGCATAGTAATGCCATCTAATTTATCGCGAGTCTATTAATAAATTAAAACATTATTCGATTTCTATATACGTTATATAAATCACCATAGTGATTGTAGTTTATTGAATGTCTAATTAATAGTTCTATTAAGTTAATGTGACGTCTATGAAAGATATTTTATTGAATTCCAGCTTTATGGCTAAATTAGACAGTTAGGTGATATTTTATTTACTTAAATAATTGCCATTTATATTGTTCCTCGAAGTACACCGTGTAGTAAGTGGAACGCCAACCACACGTGTACAAAATGTATATGTCTCGTTATTATTTTTACTATCATACTTTTTTACATCAGAAAAAATATTTTATTCTGTTATATTACAAAAAATATAACCGCTATAATATGAAAAAAAATCCAGAATGAGTTGCTTAACTTTCCCGGCAACATAGTTTGGTGACGCCATCTGTTACGATATTTTATCAAAAATATTTTAATACTTTTAATTTTTATAAATTTGCAAATAGCTATATTTTGAGGGTAGAAATGGCTTTTATAAAAACTGTACAATGCTATGAAGAGTAAAAGCGACCCCATTCGACTTCTACTCATCATCGATTTTCTAATAGAGAAACCTTTGTACAAAATGTCTGATACTTTTAATAGAATATACATAAGTTATTTATTAATCTTTAAAATAAAGTGAAGAATACTGTATCTCTTATGCAATCATTTATACATTTCTTGACGTTTCAACGTTTCCTCAGTCTAAAAATGCAAAAATCTTGAATGGAGGGTCATTTTCTATCGATCGCCATACTGATTTTTGTTACGGATTCTCTATATAATCCTTTAACTGATTTAATACGTGTGTTATTAATATTTATATTTTTTAATGTCTTCCATAGTTTTGATGTTCGGACATTATCATATGCCTTCGTTAAGTGTATAAACAACAAATGAGTTTCCTGTCCTGTTGTTCATTTTTTTCCAAATAGGTGTTGTTCTTCCAACACGGCAATACGTATAAGTGTATTGCGTAGCCTTATCCGATCAATGCAATCACTTGTATTCGAGTATTTTCAGGACAAACACTATAATTATTAATTATCAAGAGTTTAGGTTTAGAAAATTTTTAGACTTTTCATTTGCAAATTGCAAATATTGTCGTAAACTTTCTCAATTTTACTAATTTTCAACGAATAAATTTCTGTAGCAACACAGAAGTTATTGAATTTATAGAATTTTTGAAATGGGAAGCACTTCAAACAATATCATATAATCGTATTTGCTGTTTTGCAATGATAATAATTATTAAACAGAATATTACTAATATCGGTTTCCGATACAAATTTGTTATTTGATATCTATAGAATACAGATATAGGCAATAAATCCGAGCAGACATCGCCAATAATAAGAAGTATTTAAAGTTGTTGGCTTATTATGTTATTAGATCATTTAAATACAGAAAAAGCCGTTTAAGTTTTATTTGAAATTACAATTAGATTCAGATTAAAAATTATTCGTTATTATTGTAAACAGTTCGTGACTGTGCGAACTTATGCAATGTAAGAATACATGCAGATTTACGTAATGTTCTGCATACTTTATAAAAATGGATTATAATAAAATCATAATGTAATAAAAATTGAATATACATTATGTTATACAAAATTCACAATTCAAATTTAATACACATTAATTGAGCAACTTTTGAAGTCGCTCAATTAATGTATACAGTCAAACCTGTTTTTATGCGCTCTTTTTATGTGCGATTTTTATTTGTGCGATTTTTTTAATGCGAATTTTTAATTTGTGCAGTATAGTTGGCGACTAGTCTCGTGCGATTCGTCATGTCTTACGTTGACTTATTATAGCTAAATAAACTTATTATAGCATAAATGCACTTATTAAAGTAATATTATTGCATGAATATGCGAAAAATGAAATAATTTACTTTTTAAGTCAACAAAACACCACCTGGACAAAAATATGTAAAACAGACGATAGACCAGACGATGCAGTCAAGTGCTGACATCTGTTGTCAATAAATTTTATTTCGTACGGTTTTGAGTTATTTTCTATGTGAGACTTTTTTTATGCGGTCCCTGTTGACCGCATAAAAAAAATATTTTTTAATTGTGTTGCGAAAACTATTATTTACAGCCATTCGTAAAGTTTCGTGAAATTTTTTTATGCGTTTTTTTTAATGCGGTCCCTATCCCCCGCATAAAAACAGGTTTGACTGTATTGAATTTCACTTGTCAAGTTTACAATGAGTGAATACTAAAGACGTGACTAAATATAGTATCAAAAATTATTGTTTACTATAAGATCACATTAGTGACCAATTTCACCTGGGATCGAATTAGGATAAATAAAACCATAAAAGTTTTTACACAGTCAATCTTTCTTGTTATAACAGGTGCCATCTCCCAGTGTCAAGCCGCTCCATTATGGCACCGGCCGAGATTAATGCTATTAAATTTTAGTGGTTAAGATTGAAAGGACAGGAGATAGAGGCTTGTCATGTGATATATCTTGAGAGGAGTCGGACGTGATGAAGCTGTTATTTGTTAATACCATTTACAATTCGTTTTATGAATCTTATCACTATTTTGAAAATAGAGCCTTTTGCCATTTTATAATAATTAGAAAAATAAAATATTTTATAACAAAATTTCATAACAGATAGCGCCAGACACAACTTTATTTATTATAATTAAAATATAAAAATTGTAAAAGTTATTTTTTAACAGCCGGAAAAGTTACGCAACTCGTTGCTGGATTTTTTATTAATATCAAAACATTTAAGAATTTCATTTGTTCGAAAAATAGCAAAATGGGCCCCGCTCTACCCCTAATTTTTTTTACAATCTCTCAGAGGCTGCCATATTTATTCACGAATAAAAGAATATAAAATAGAGCACGAAAATCATAAAATAATGATTTTATAATTGTAATTTTAACATGTGTATATTTTTAATTCTTAAATATCAAAAATTCTAATTTTGAACGTAAGAAATAACTTAAATGGCAATTCTAACTTTGTAATACAAAGCTGAGTAAAATTACTTTTGTATTCGTCTTCGTGAAAACAAAGGATCTTTGAATATTCGAGAAAGTTATACCTGTAATAAATTTTGTAAGCATCTACTATAATGAAATTCATGTTTCCAATTTTATTGCTGCGGTATCGATACTGTTACGTTTCAAATCGATAAATATTATTGATTTTTATGCCACATTTTGCTGTCAGGAAATGGAGGACGATTGCTTGTATTGCCTTCTTCATCAGACAATGTCCTTATCTCTGCCTTTTGGCGATATTGTTATTCAAAGATGCATATGCCATGAGCTTACAGACAGACAAAACAAATTCGTATCCATCCATGCTAATTTCGTACAGTTGATGATAATTGGTCACCTTTTTATGCTTATCATTCAGCATTTCGGAACGGAAGATAACGTTATCGCCTGCAGCCCGATTTCCGACTTAGGTGGAAAAGAAAACACTCCTTTTATACTTGGAATATTTTGCTGTATATCAATGGGTTCTTTTCTTATAATTCAAAATGGCAGAAAACATAAATTGACTCTTATATTGAAGATGTCCGGATATGAAGGAGAAAAAGAAAAAAACCGTTTTTATCAGCGTATAGCACATTTTTTTATTTCAATCTCTTATGCCTTTGTTTTATTTTTGGTTACTTTCATCAGTTCGGTTGTCATTTTCAAGAGAGTAGAAAGAAAATCAAGCAGTTTGAGAGCTCTCCTTTGTGCTATCGTAATGCAAATCAGTTCGATGTATGAATCTACGTTATGGATGTGGTTTCTATCAGTAAGCATATTATGTGGCACAATCATATTGCAGAGATTCAACGCTTTGTCTGTCGAATTACACTAAGCAAAAATGCAGTTTGAGAAGAAGAATATCAATGACTTGATTTCCAAACACTTAGAGCTGTCCGAATTCATCTCTAATGTCAACGAAAACTGGAATAGATGTATGTTACTTTTGTACGGCATTTCTCTGTATCTTCTATCTTTACTTATGTTCGGTTCAATTTTTGGAAAATTCGTTTGGCATCTACAAATTTTAATTTTTTTGCTACAATACTTCTCACCGTTGTAGTGACTGTATATGCTTTTGCACTTTCTCGGATGTCGGGTTCGGTAATTGAAAGAAGTCACCATATTATCGTTTCTGTAAAGATTTCTATTATAACTCTTTTAAAATTTAATTTACAGGCTTATGATTCCTTTCAAGAGATCAGAAGATTTTCTGCAGCCTCATATTCTATGAAAGAAAAGCTTAAGGTATAGAGCGTTAAATAATTAGTATTATTTCACATGTCTTAATGCTGAGGTAATTTTTATTAAACAGGTTCTCCATTTTATGAAGAAATTTCAAGAAAATAAAATTGGATTCAGCTGTGGTGACTGTTTCATCTTGTCAAAAGAATCGCCTGTTCAGGTATGAAGTTTTTTATACAATAAGCAAACACAAGAAGAAATTATTAAATTTCAAATACCCGGTAATTGCACTTAGGATATCTTTATTCAATGCCGAGTAGTAAGATATTTAGACATCCAAATTCAACTTAATGTCGCGTGGTAAAATGGTGATATTTCATAACCCACTCATGTAATTTCGGTAATAAAAATTTTTTTCAGAAACTCTTTACTACTCGACTTGTGGTGTTGGAAATGGCGAAAAATTTTTTGCAATTTTTATAAGTGTTAAAGTGCAATTGTTGCATTTGTACTGTTTTAATGTAAAAAATCGAAGAGCAATGGCTATTGCTACTGATATTCAGTAATATCAATGATATTTGACATGTCATATGCAGTTCTTTACTCAAAATCCAGAAAAATATGCAAGGGACACAATGACAAATTATCAAAAAGATAAAATTGTCAACCTGTTATGTATATATATAATTACATGTCCTGAATGACTAATTAATTCATTATCGCCTAGAGAAAATCGCTGAAAATAGGTGAAATTTGGTACACAGTTAGGGTACGCCATGAGAATTCACACTGAGAAGGAATTTTTAAAAATTTTCTCGTGAAGAGACAGGGTTAAGGCTTATTGTGAAGAACGGCTTCTATTGTACTAGTATAGATGCGATTTTTGCGTTTCTGCTGTATATCGAACAAATTTCTAGACCTATCTAAAAATATTTTAATTAGCTTTGGAAGAGTGGGGACCTAATTTTTGCACCCGATGAAAGACAAGACGGGTATATAACTATAAAGCTTATCTTACGTAAGAGTTTATCACACCGAGTGCCTAATCTGATACAATTAAAAAATTGTTTATTCTTCTACTGTACTTAATTTAACGAATTTTTAAAATGTGTTAGAGGGCAGTCGGTGTGACAAACACTTACGTAAGTAAGATAACCTTGGTAAATATATATACCATACTATGATATAGTATAACAAAACGGTTAAAAGTACGAAATAATGTAATCATCTTAATCTTTGCTGCTGTTATTTTTTGTTCGAGCAACACCGGGCTCATCTGCTTGTATTGTTAATAATAATGAAAAGGCAAAAGACTTTCAGTGTGATTTCGAGGATAGAGTTTTTAAACTGTAAATGCCAATAACAAAAGAAAATATCCAAAAATGACTTGCGTAACTTTCCCGCCAAATAATATTTAAGAAACAGTCTGGTCAAGTGTAAAATTATATTTGGCGCCATGTGTTGTGAGATTTTATTAAAAATAACTTTAGTATTATTATAAAGGCAAACGCTTAATTATGAGGGTTAGAAGTGAGTTTTTAACATCATTGTAAATGTCGATAGTGATTAAAACTTTCATTAAGTCTGACCCTTTCTGTGATACAACACATGATTCCATTAATCTCTCCACACCTCAAACTTTAACCGCCAAAATTTAATAGCGATAATACCCCTATAATATAAGTTACAATGCAAAGTTTTATTTCTTATCGCATCCTTTGTAATTAAACGAAATAGATGCCAACACACACGCACACACACACACACACGCACGCACACACACACACACACACACACACATCTACGGTTTTTTTTACATTTTATGACTTTTTGGTATCCAGTTCTCAAAATGTAGAAATTTCTGAAAAACCCGAAGAATACAATCACCAATTACACTACTTTGACATAATTACTTAAATTTCTCCAAGTAAATTCGTCTAGTTATTATTATTGATTTAAATATGTTTTTGGCATTTTTCAAAACTTTTTCTGCCCTGTGGGCCCTAAGAAGGCTTTTCGTATCAAGCTCATTATAGGTTCGGCCAGGCCCACAATGTGGCGCCCATGTGGTGAGAGACAGGTAGACTTTTCTGGTGGGAACACAAGTATATACGAACTTTCGACTTGAACCGTAAGTCACGTTATTTCAATCTAAAAAGTTTCCGTGAAAGGTGTTAAATAGATGATTGGCCCGTCTTTATTTTTAAAACAAAAGTATGACATACAAGGGCAAACCCCTATTTATTTGAGGCGGAGATCATATATTTTATGTTAAATTAAAGTTATGGTTAAAAATTGCAGCCGAGAACTGCGATGTTGTCACAATAAATAATTACTCTTTAATATTAAGTAAATTATTGCAGTTTACGGTAAAAACGAGCTACGGTTTATGTTATTCACAACTGACATTGTGTTAATTATTGAGATAAAGAATAATTAAAATTGAGCATAAATGGTTAGAAGTAGATTAGAAACAGAGGGTATTAAAAGTCAGTGAAAGATTTAGATCTGGGAATTCAGACATGCGCTGTTCGAGGAGAGCGAAAGAATTCACGATGAGTTTTAAAAAAGTGGAAATACGACCCAACTATTTAGGGTCATATTTACAGGCAGATAATGGCGACTTAGAGGATGATTACAGAATGATAAGTTGGAGGTCGACAAATTCAATAAGTATATGTAGAATGAGAAGAATAAGGAAATTTTTATTACTGCAATCCTCTATACTTACACTGAAAAAATTACATAACGAACATTTCACTCGGATTTTCGATTTAGTAACAGTACACCTTTATCTACTCGTGTTTTCAATTGTCATGAAAAATAAATACCTGTTTATTAAAACACAAAACCTTTTTTATTAACTGAAATGTCTGTATTTCTATCGTTTTAGGTATATAACAACGTTTACAGCATATTCAATATACTGCTGCAGATCCGAGAGATACTAATGGGAACGACTTCGACAAAGTGTCTTTCAAACACTTCTCACAATTTCAACGTTTCTAACTCGTTAAAATAAATATCTTATGAGTTATTCTATAAAATAGATATAATTGCAATCACAGTAGTAATATTTAGACTTTTATTATAAATTTCGACAAGAGCTTTTCGGATATTAGCATTAGTTTGCAAGCGTTTATAGACAATGCATTATTACACCTACGTTAGAAATTGTGAAATTTATAAGAATTTAACTGTAGAATACCGCACACACCTTTATGTTAATTAAATTTCTAAACAAATCCGACTTTCGTATAGTTTTTAATAGCAATAAGAATGGTAGAAAGTTTCGTTATTTTTTTATATCAGATATGTAATTTATTGATTTAAAATCATCAACAAACGTAGGTAGTTTTTATAATTATGACAGCAGAATATTTACTCGCAATTAATTTAGAATTGTAAAAAGATAGGAAAGTTTAAAGGAAAATTTTCATTATTAAAAAAAAATTAATATCTAACGTCGTGTCGAGAATAGAAGCAACGTAGCAAAACCTTAGAAAAGCGTAAATTCTGCTGTAAAAGAAAAGCGCTTTGTTACAACTGTACAAGCAGACAAAAAGCACAATCTCTTTCAAATAAGACGAGCTATGTAATTGGTTTGCTTGTACAAATATACCAAAATCACCTTACCGGACCACTCGTTTTAATGTACATAAAAATATCACATTTTGAAAATATTTCAATAGTTGAAATGCTGATTGTAATGAGTAAATATCGTTAGTGTATGCAAAGAACACAATTTTCCGTATAGAGTAAACGTTGAACAGAAAGTTTTGCATAGAATATATATTCTAATATTAAATTTAAATTTTGATAATGTTCGAGTTGGATTTTTGTATTCAATGAAGAGGCGTGTCTAATAGGAAGAAATCGGAAAACCACATTTTTACAATATAATTCAACATGACAACACTATCAAAATATTTTTGTGGATAGCCAATGCTTTTCTTAATAATATTGCACATACTGAATTTCTACAATGATTATGATTTATCTACCAGCAGCAGTTACGAGTGATTTCCTATCTAATCATGTAGCTGGTCAATGTACCATTTTGAGAATAAGCCAAATTGCATTTCATTGTATAACTCTCAGAAACAAAGAAGAACGGAAAATAATTTGCCAGATACAATTTTATTTGGTGAGTTTCCTTTTTGTTTTCTTTTTTTTTGTAACAATTAATGATAATATAAAGTCCAGAATTATTTACTTCATATAGGAACAAACTGGTATGGAGACTAAAGCATATGTTAATACTTTCATTCATTCACTGGGGTATTTGTGTGCTGCAAGACACATTTCATATATTATACGTAGTAATATTTATGTGGTTTGTTTTTCGTTTGCGACTTTATTTCTGAAAATGGAACTGATATTGAGAATTTATTTTGCAATTATTTTAGTGGAGGTCAACTTTGTGAAGCGTGGCGAGGTCACTGCATCACCGGAAACGAATATGAAGCATTAATTCGTACACCATGCTTGACAGATTACAAGCAGTAATTATGGCAAGCATCAACGCCTGAATGTATTAAGTTTATTTAGTTGTATTTCTTATATTTAACCCATATTTAGCAAATATTTTAATTTTTTGTCATTTTTTTGTCACTGTTATTCTATTTTTTTTTGTATTACATTTTTATTTGTAACAAAAACACCTTTGAGTTACTTTGTCTGATTAATGAGTATAATAAACATAGATATTGTTTATGTAGTGTTGAAAATTATTTCCATACTCTGTGTTATTGACGAGAAAATGTACATTAAACTTTCAGTTTGGTGAATATTCTAATCTGTTTTCTAGTTGTATACGGTTTTAGTAAGTAAAATTTAAGAAAAATATTAAAAATAAAGCTATATTTCTAAAGTTATTAAAATACATAAAATACATTCTCTTTGTTAATCGAGAGAATATATTCATTAAAATTTTTTAATTGTTATTAGGTATATTGCCTATAATTACAGTGTGTCCAATAAATTTGTAAATAGTTTAAAAATTCATAAAAGTTGAAAGAATTGATATATTTGAATGCGATTTGCGTAAAAGTTATTCTCACAAATGGGGATTTTTTGAGGTATAAAAAAAGAAAATAGTTCAAATTTTCGTCGATAGAAGGCACTGAACGTAAACAAATCTCCAGAATTGCGCAAATCTGAGTCTTATAAAATGCTGCGTTTACCATTAAGAGCTCATTTCTGAATTTTCCTGTTACTGACGCTAACATAAAGTTTTTATTACTATGTTAACGTTTGCGGATAAAGCACTATTAGTGAATTTGTTTTATCTCAGCAACAAATCGCTGGCTGAAACTTTATGAAAGTTTAGGACACAGAAGAGAATGAAGTAAAGTTCAGGTCCAATCATTCTTGCCAGATTGGTTTACATTTGCGAAGCTACATCGAAGGTACAGACCTCTGATAAACGTGGTGCATTACTCTTTGGGCGATTACACAAACTTTCCGTTTCTTCGAAACGTTGTACTATGGAAACCAATTCGGCAGGAGTGATTGGACCTGAACCTTTCTTCATTCTTTTCTGTGTCCTAAACTTTCGTAAAGTTTCATCCGGCGATTCGTGGCTGACATAAATCAACTTCACCAATAGCGCTTTATCCACAAACGTCAACATCATAATAAAAACCTTTTGTGAACACTAGTAACAGGAAAATTCAGAAATTAGCTGTTAATCGTACACCCTGCATTTTATAAGACTCATATTTACACAACTCCACTGATTTTCATTCACTCAGCGCCATCTATTGACAAAAATTTGAATTATTTTTTTTTACCCAAAAAAATCCCCTTTTCTGAGAATAACTTTTACGCAAGGCGCATTTAAACATGCCAATTCTTTCAACTTTTATGAAGTTTTAAACTATTTACAAATTTATGGGACACCCTGTATATGCATTATATGGTACACATAAACAAAATTATTTCCGTGGAAACTCGATTAGTTCAAACTATTGATTACCCGAAACGAAAATCTAAAACAGACAGCATTGTGCATATGTTAGGCTCTAAGAACAAAAACGCTCATTGAGCATAAAATGTCTACAACACGGTCACTTTAAATTATTTCTAACTCGAATTTGCATTGTGGCAATTGTAAAAACAGCTGTAATGCGTTGTGGATATTTTTTTCCTCTGAGCGTTTTTGTTTTTTAAGCCTTTAACATACGATGCATAAATACAAACTCTACATAACTAGAAATCACTAGGTCGTCTGTAGGTCAGAAATGTAATATTATGTTCTTCTGCCTGCTTCTAGCCTGTATTGGTGAGATTTTGCTGAGGTCTACTTTTGTGTTTCTTGGGCTCTATCGGGCTCTATCGTTTTTTTCTGCTGTATTTTGTCATTTTAGTTTGTAATTGTGTTACTGCTTAGTTTTTTAATCAGGTTTTTGTTCTCAATAGGCTAGATCTCTCATTTTCAAGTGTTTATCATTTGTTAGGGTTAGCAATTAGGCTTAGCTAGCTCAATTTCTGTTTTGGATTTGCCAGGCAGAAGCAGTTAGATTTATTGATTTAGTCGATTTGAATTTATTCCTTTTCAACTTCTACTCGATCACTTGTTTTTGGCTGCCTTTTGTAAATTTTCAGTTTTTAGGGTGTTTTCCAGTTAGATAGTCTTATTTATGTTTAGGTCTAAGTTAGATAGTTTTCTTTTCATAGTTAGTTAGGAGTTCAGGTGTACAATTTTGGATTTCTCAGTCAACTAGTTGTCGAGTTTTTCGGGTTTTTTTAGTTTTACTGCATTGAAGTATTTTAGTTTTTCGAATTTTTCTTAGTTGTTCTTCAGCCTTTTCGGTTGTAAATTCATAGTTGGCCTTACTAGGTTGAACTTCCTAGCCAGTTTTATAGCTTTTTCGTTGTTAGTTGATAATTACCATTTTCGTGGTTTTTTGTTTGTTTAGTTAGTTTTCCCTTCGTTCCCTTAGTAGGTGCTTTGTTCCCTGTTTGTTGTGTCTTTCTAAGCCACACCATTTTCGAGTTTTTCAGTTATAGTGCTTTGCAGTATTTTGGTCTACAGTTTTTTTGTTCTTTTCCTTGGTTTAAGTTATAAGTTTCAAGGTAGTTTAAGCAGTTTAAGGGTCTTCTTAAATGGCATGTCCATTTAGTTATGGAAACACTGGGGCTGAGAGCCAATGCTCAGATGTTACATCGGCTTGTAAAAAGCTTATACCCCGTTCGCACCGAGCATTTGAATATAGATTGTGACCAAGGTCGGCGATTATGCCTTGGTGCCCTATGCCACCCTCCACCGTTTCAATTTCGACTGAAACGAGGTTCAATCGTGATTGACTCGAGAGAGTTCTGGAAACTAGATCCAGTGATAAGAGAGATCCCACAATCCCATGCGCGCGAGAAAATACAAGATGGCTGCAAAACACGTGTCGGGCTATCGACAAAGAAATAAAAAAGATACTGTATTTGGAAAGACGATGACATATGTCTATTATTAGATATATGGCAAGAATAAGTACTGTATTTATTTCTAACCAAAATTTCCATTTTGTTTGTAGGTGTTCGTGACTTACTGCGTAGTTATGTCAGTTTATCATCGCGTGTAATAGCCGGGTTCTTTTCAAGCGAACTGCCTGTGCGAACAGCACGACGTTTGACTGGCAACAGTCACAATCCAAATTGTAGGAAAATCGAGATCGAAGTGAGTCGTGGATTGTGTGCAAACGTAGTATTAGGGAGCTTTTGGGCATTATTTTGGGAAACTGTCCAGAAGAATGCAGCTCTGCTGTTAGAAAGAGAATAGAACAAAAATTCGTAAAAGTGCAGATAATCTTTTCTTACTAGCAGACGAGACTATGATAGCATTGGTTCATCATCCCAACAAAGATGATGATATGTTAAATAGTTTAATTAGCAAAGCAATTCCGAAATCCCTACCTGATAGTATCTGTCATATGTGACAGGAGGTTTCCGAGGAGATCAGCTCTCTCATTGATAGCAAAGTCAACAAAATATTGGACGCTGAAAGAAACACTATTCCAACTAGCTTACCGCCCTTCTCCTACGGTGGTGTTGCTTCACGGGCTAACACAAAAAACACCAAAGTTATCCAGAAAACAGTTCAAAAATATAGACAGTCAAGTGCTGGCACACAGGCGGTTAGCGTTTTTCTAAAAGAAAACAATAAAATATGACACGTCAGACGTACACGTTTTCGCGTTTAAAACTTTCGTTTCAACCTCGCTAATAACTAAAAGAATTACGTTACGTTTTACGAAAGTAAACTAGTATAAAGGGTTAAAATTTTCAGTTAATGTACTCACCTAATCTTACTTTATTCAGGAAACATTCATCAATAAGTATATTAAATGCAAAATTGTAAAGATGGCACGATCTTGTTTGCTGGCGTGTCGAGGGTTCAATGATAAATGGGGTAATAGTTTTTTTTATATGTACGGGATTGTCGCTTATATCTTTACGTTCTATAACACAATATTCACTACATCAGCTACGTTCTTACGAATACTTCTCCTGTTCTGCTCTATTCTCTACAAAGTATTGATCGTAACATTTTTATTTGTCGTTTCTCGTATCTTCGTATCGGTGAGTTCGAAATAAAATTTCTAAAGGTTAATTTTAGTTTAAGTTTGAAGTAGTTAATTATAAACAATATAACTAGAGTAAAGTAATTATTATACTTAAATTATTTTGTGAATTTTGAACAACAGGCTTTTGATTTTTTTCAAGAAATTCGGAAATTCAATTTGTTTCCTTTTCTGTTGGAAGTCAATCTGAAGGTAACTTAAAAATCGAAAAATTTTCTTTTGAAATTTCAAGATTAATGATGTAATTATTCACAGATTTTGAATTTTATGAAAAAATTCGGCGTAAATGAAATTGGAATAAGTTGTGCTGGCTATTTTATTCTGTCTACTAAGTTTCCAATTCAGGTATGTGCCTACGATCGCATTAACGAATTATATAAAATCTTTATATCTTTTATAAATAATTTTAAAAACAAGATTTCAAATTTAAATGTAATAAAACATTCTGATTTTACAGATGTACGAATCGCTGTATAGCGTTTTCAACATATTACTTCAGATACGAGATATCTTTGAAGGAATCGAAAAATCGTGTAAACCAGTAACGAGTCCATTGTTTAATTCCACTAATAGACGCGACGTGTAGTTAAATATCTTTTACTACAAAGAATTCTCTTGGAGAATACATCACTATGGTGTTACTTTTATAGTAATATCACCCCGATATTGTTATTGCAAACTGCGCACCTGTATCTATTGTAATACTAATTTCATGTATTATGGTTTTTTTAAATAGATTAGTCAAACGATTCATTTACGTATGTCAATATCTCATCGGATGTATTGGCACGCTACGATTTTATACTTTAATTTTACTACTTCATCTGCAATAGGCTGCAATAAGTTTATTCAGCGGTGTTTAAGCAGAGTTCTTCATGAGTTAGAAAGTGATCGAAGGTTGTAGCTGCCGCATGACTACTAGACAACTTTTTTGCGAATATTTAAAACTCTACAAGGCCGATGTAATGACAAGTCTGAAATTGTGAAATTGAGTCTAAGGGCTGAGATATTCGACATCAAATTTCCTCATGAAAAGTTTACGTGCTGATTGCCAGTTGTGTGCTACTCACGTGTTACCTATTAATGGAGATTGTTATTGCTGTCGTTTTACAGTAATGTCTATAGCAATTTTTATTAAGCTGCACTTTTCAAAAATTATAAACGTATAAATTCCCATTGGGTTCATGTGCTTGTCTGTCCTTCTTTAATCTCGAGAATTAAGTTAAGCCGAAAACAGAGAGTTAAAAATAGAAAGCTTAGGGGAAGAATATCCTGATTAACGATATATGAACTTCTGACTTTTAATTCAAACATTTTATCCTGTAAGGAGTTACATAGATGACGAACATGACTTCTTAGTTAAAAGATATACAGGTGCAAAACACTATTTAATTGAGAGAATTTTTACAAAAAATTGTAGCCCGACAATGTCACGAAGTCACGATAAATATTTAACTCGATTTAGACTAGTTT
This sequence comes from Centruroides vittatus, assembly GCF_030686945.1. Classification (NCBI taxonomy): domain Eukaryota; kingdom Metazoa; phylum Arthropoda; class Arachnida; order Scorpiones; family Buthidae; genus Centruroides; species Centruroides vittatus. Next base: position 11,347 of record NW_027120865.1, on the reverse strand, counting down.
TAAACCCCTTTTTACAGTTCTAGTTTTCTATGCAGCAGAACTCACTTTTATCCTTCTAGAAAATACCTTTTTATCCAATATGCTAATCTTTAATTATAATTGTTCTGCATTCAATACTGGTATTAAAACTATCAGATAAAAATCATATAATGAAAACGCACGAGCAAATAAAATATATATAACATATATGTGTGTTCGTTATGCAATCTTTATTCGCATTTATATATATATATATATATATATAAGCTATAAGCTTTCGAGCTTTAGCGGTAACATATATATATATATATATGTTACCGCTAAAGCTCGAAAGCCGTTAATGTGTACATTACCTAGGTAATCTCCAGATTAACTAGAGTAATTTGGTAATGTTGCAAAAATTGTTCCATTTCTGAAATTACCTAGGTAATGTGCAGAGTATCAAGGAAATTCGCGAATTACCTACCAGAAACTCGGTAAAGTGAAAATAAGATCTTTGCTGGAACACAATTGCTATGCAATTCAAAGTGTCACCAATCTTTAGATTGCACTAATAAGTAAGCACAATATTATCATATGTTTTGCAAATACATTTCCCTAATTGTAATAATATTTTAAGCCGTTTGATTTTTTGTATTACACTTTTTGGTTAAATATCAGATATGTATACTGTCATGGTCGAACAGTGGGAACCCACGTTCTGACCTAACCCAACCTATTCTAATAAATTAACAAATTATTGGTAATAATCAACTCGTATACCTAATTTTCTACTACACGCAATACGTTTTCCCTTGTTAATTTTGTAGAGCTTTTGATTAACAATGCTTTTCTGTTTTTTTTCTGGTACGTACAAAAATAATTTTTCAGAACTTTTAAGTTTAGAGCAAGCCACGTACAGTTGGCCATGGAAAAAGTATGAACACACAATGCACTTTTAATGATTGTCCTTGCGTTTCGTCTATAGTGATCGCAAAAGCTGACTGGAAATTGTGGCAGTTAAACTGAAATGTCAAGTTCATGTGAATTAATGGTAATTTTAAAAATAACACATCCGACGCTGCACATCTTGTTAATATTTTTGCCTTTTTGGCGATCGGCATTATTTTTTCCGTACGTTCTTTTCCATTGCATAATTTTGGTTGGTCTAAATTTCTTAAAAGCATTACTGGTGCTCTATCTTTAGGTTGTTACACCAGTAGTGCTTTTAAGAAATTATGTTAAGCTATTTGGACCACCAGATAGGTTCGTTTGAAGGGATTTAAAAACTCCACTGGATATCTTACTGCCTGACATGTTTCCAAAATGGAACTAATGGACTTGTATGTTCTGTAAGTTCTGCTTGTATATGTAAATTCAGTCCGGAAACGCACATGCCAAAACTGCTTTCTCGCACATCCATTTGTAGTTTATGTGGTTGCGCGATATATTTTAAAAGAAAGTTTCAACCATACTCTGATGCCAATAATCACTTCTTGATTTGATGTTCACGTCTGCTTTCTAATTCAACACTAACTCTGATGCCAACATAGCCGGAGAATGTACCATGCTCACGTAACTATGTCTTGCCCATTTAAATGTTCATCTCTATGTATATCTTCCTGTAATTCTAGGGTATAAGTAATGTCATACGAACTTTGGTCCTGATCTGTTTAAGAATAAAGATTTGAACGAAAGACAAACTAACTAAAATTCATTTATATATATCGCAATATTCTGCACAATGAAATATAAAGTTTGACGAATTACATTGTCAGAGGTGCAGGGTTAAATAGTTGATAATGCTGATGAAATATATGACAATTAATTTTATTTTCTCTTCGGGAAATTGCCATAAATGCCCTGCAGTTATTAGGAGTGCCTATTTTTTCATAATCATCGCAAATTTAGCAAACGGGATGGTCGTGTTTAGTGAAGGACGGGGATTCGATATATATACGAATAGTGATTAAATTTCAGTACTATTTTTAACAAATACATCATCACAGGTTGTTAAATCATATGAAACATCTCTTAGCTTCAGTAATCCCGAAAATACAGAATGCAATGATTTCGCCATCTGTAAAAATTGACTTTCTTACCTTCGTAATTCGTGAAAATAATATTGTTCATCAAAGTCTATTCAACAAACCGTTATTCCTTCGGAGCAGGTAGATCATCTTGCACGATGGTTTATAGTTAGCGTCCGAACTAGTCGTTTATTTAATATCCCGGGAACACCTATGGCCCTAATAGTGATTCGTTTTCGATCACGTGACAAGTTTTCCCATCCAAAACTTATAAAAGACGCTTCCTTCCCCCCCTAAGGGGCTCCTTCGTCTCGCTTTTACGACGTGCACTACGCCATCCGCCGGACTCTCAAAAAGTTTCTAAGTTCTTTAAGTGCCACTGCCCTGCCTACGAAAAAACAAGCTCTACGTGCCATCGGCCCATTACCGGATTCTCCATCAGCCAAACTTTATCGTCACTTCTGATTCCGTCTATTACGGACTTGTTAAGAGGTATGAAAAATAATTGTAAACTCTCTCTCTCCGGCCCCTTTTTGTATACGAGGGTAGAAGTGTACTTTAGTTCGTTTAGCTTTCATTAAATTTTGTTTTTGTTATAAAATGGTGTCTTTCTTGACTGTCGGCTTCGCCTTATCGTCGGCCCCATCCTTCCTCCTCCTCCACTCGCGTAACGCGTAACGCGCCGTCGACGTAACAGCCATCCTTGACAAGTGAGTCACGGGAAAAAGAGGTACGACTCCCTCTTACCTCCCCGAGATCTCACACATTGGTGACAATCGAAGGGGTGGCGTCCTTTTAGGCACCCCCGATTTCACATATTGGTTTGCAGGAGTGGGGTCTCGACTTTTTCGAAAAATCGATAAGGCGAAAAACAGCCACAGTCGGGAGAGAGGTCGAATTGAGTTGAATTAGGAATCATAGGAGTAGGGTCGTACTAGAATCTCCGACCTAGTTGTAAGAACTAACGAAATAAACATAATGGAAGACGATCCCCGCGATGCGGCTGGGCCAGCCCACCCAAATCCTAATCCGGCACCGAATCCCCTTACATTGGGAGGTTTAGGCGGAATAATACCACTATTACCCGTATTCTCGGGAGAAGCAGGAGGCCCTCGGGTAACGGACTTTTTTGATTCGTTAGCCGATGTTACTAAGGTAGCGGCATGGTCCAAGGCCCAGATGCTGGCAGTGGCAAAATTAAAACTTACGGGTATCGCGAGAGAATTCGTCCGGAAGGACCGAAGAATAAAAGAAGTGGATGACTTCGACGAATTCAAGCGATTGATGATAGCGCGTTTTGAACGGGAGCCATTTTCCTTTCGATTATCTAAATTTTATGCGTGCGTGCAGAAAAGGGACGAGGACGTACAGACTTATGCTGCTAGACTCCAAGCACTGGCGATGGAGATAGAAATTACGCCGGAGCCTGGCGCGACTGCCGCCGAGACCGCGATTATTGAACGAGTTCAGAGGAAGGAGTTAGATGAAAGGCTTAAAGCGCAATTTTTGAACGGAATAGACATAAGAATCCGGCAGCGCGTAATGAGCCGTGAGGCTGAGACATTCGATGAGGCTCTAAAAGCCGCGATCAGTGAGGAAACAATTGAAAGTCTCACCGCGCATCCAAGAGGAATCATGCGAACAGTAAGGGAAAGCGATAAAACCTCAGCTCAGGAGGAGTTAGCGCAAGTAACGTCAGCGATGGAGGACTTAAAGGCTAGAATGGACGGACTAATCCGAAACTCTCCTCGTTTCGGCTCTAGAGATCCTATATCTCGCCGAAATCATCGAGGAGGCTATACTCCTAACTCCTACAATAACAATCCCAATAATAATCCGCATTTTAGGCGTAACGCAAATCGGTCGAACTCCCCTAATTGCCGAGGTGACCGCCCTTTCGGTCAGTCAAAATGGAATCTCAATCAAACCCCGAACCAACGCTCGCCCGCTTGCCGAAACGGCAATCCTAGCGACCGCTTTATGCGAAACGATTCACCCAGGCGACGTGAACCCGAAGGGGAGAGGAATAGGGTCAGATTTCGATCGCAGCCTACTGAAGAAAATCGAGGCAAATGGAAGGGCAATGTACGTAGTGTAGAAGGACGACGACCTCGATCTAACTCTAGTAAAGCCTCTAGGACCCCTCCTTTTTCCTCTCGAGAGATCCGAGGCTCAAACTTTGACTTAGAATGTCCGCCTTATAGGACTCCTTCGAAGCGAAATCGAAGAACCTCCTCAGTACGAATCACTAATTATACTTCCGCACCTAGCGAAGCTACATTTGACTGTTACATAGGTGGCAATCCCGCTATAGTGCAGATAGATACTGGTGCGAAGGTCTCACTTTTATCAAAGGTTTTCGCTAACTCTATGAAAGAAAGAGTACATATAGATCATAACAAAGACACAGACCTTAGAAGCGCTACGGGACATGTAATTCAGACCTACGGTATTATTAGCCCTACTTTCCAGATAGGAAATCTGCGCTTCCCCTTTGCCTGTTGCCTAGTTGATCACGATGTCACCTCTCCCTGTGACGGCATCATAGGCCGGGATATGATAACCGACAAGGGATTCTGTATTGATTTAAAGGGCCGAGAATTAACTATCCCTCCGCAGACAGTGATACCTATTCAAACCTCAGGGAATAATAAAAGAGCGGGAAGGATTCAACAGAACCAACAAAGGGAAAGAGGCCCGAATAGAGATAATAGAACACGAAAGAGAACAGAGGCTCCTCCACTAGAGGAAAATGTCGGCTCAGCGAAAAGGTCGTACCGGTCAACAGATCGGGAGGAAGGAAAAGGAGTAGTGTTAATTGAATCCTGTCAACTTCCCCCTATGACAGAGAACATAGTTACTGCTAGAATTGTTGGCGATAAGCGACCTAGTAAAGTCGGAGTAATCGAAACTGCTTCCTTCGCTCAGGAAGGAGTTTCAGGAGTCAATTTGTTGGTGACCCCAAATAAAAAGGGACAAGTTCCCGTACGTCTTCGTAATGACACTCGTAAGACAATTAAGTTAGAGAAAGATGGTAAGGTTGGCACCTTCTTTGAGGCTATCGAAGAAAGTGAGCCCGCAGATACTATAAAGGAAGGGGCATCCACGAACCTATCGAAAGCAGAATTGAGCCACCTTTTTGATTGGACTGGCGTCCCCCGGAACGAGAAACGAGATCTCTTAAATTTACTATATAAATATAGGCATGTCTTTGCCGTGAATGACTATGACCTTGGCTACTGTAATATTGTGCAACATACAATAAATACTGGCGATGCGGCACCTATCTATTCGCCTCCTTATCGCATTCCCTACGCCCAACGCCAACAATTAAACGATATCATAGATGACCTCTTGGCCCATAATATTATCGAACATTCTACGTCCCCTTGGAGTTCGGCTGCTCTCCTAGTTAAGAAAAAGGACGGATCGTTACGCTTAGTAATAGACTATCGTAAACTAAATAAAATCACTAAAGTAGACCCGTATCCTCTGCCTTTAGTGCAGGAATCCCTAAGCCTAATGGGACAAGCGAAATACTTTTCGACGATGGATACGATTTCAGGATTTTGGCAATTAGGAGTAGGTGATAAGGAAAAGACCGCATTCTCTACGCCAGACGGCCACTATCAATGGAATAGGGTTCCGATGGGTCTTAAAACAAGTCCTGCGGTTTTTGAAAGGTCGATGGATTTCATCTTACATGGTCTCAAAGGAAAGACATGTCTTGTATACATGGACGATATACTAACATTTAGTCCAGACTTCCCTAGTCACCTAAAACGACTTGAACAAATATTTCAGAGACTCGGAGAAGCAGGCATAAAATTAAAACCTAAGAAATGCCATTTCCTGCAACGCCAGATAAAATTTCTGGGTCACGAAATTTCAGAACAGGGTATAAAACCCGATCCCGACAAAATAAAATGTGTTCTAGAATTCCCGAGACCTGAATCCGAGCGAGAAGTCCGCTCTTTCCTAGGACTCACTGGCTATTATCGGCGGCACATAAACTCTTATGCCACGATCGCTAAACCCTTGACTGATTTATTACGGAAAGATGTGCCGTTTGAATGGGGCCTTAAGCAACAGGAAAGCTTCGAAACTCTTAAACAAATTTTGACGTCGGCACCATTATTGAAGTCCCCTGACTTTACAAAACCTTTTATTTTGGCGACCGATGCGTCAAATTTCGCCCTGGGAGCGATATTATCTCAGGAAGAAAACGGCCAGGAGAAGCCGATTGCCTATGCGAGCCGATTATTAAGGAAACCCGAACTTAATTACAGCACTACTGAGAAAGAATGCTTAGCCACCGTGTGGGCAGTGAGGTATTTTAAACCCTATCTTTATGGAAAAAAATTTACTATTGTCACAGATCATAGACCTTTGAGATGGTTATTAGATTGTAAGGATTCTACTACTAATTCTAGATTATCGAGATGGATCATTTTCCTTCAAGAATTCGATTTTGATATTATCTACAAGGCCGGAATTTCACATAGAAATGCGGACGCCCTTAGTCGTATCCCAATACGTCAAATAACAGAGGTTGAACCCATCTTCTCCGTGCCACAATTAATAAATGCGCAACAACGTGATGATCGATGGAGACCCCTTATCCAAACCTTAAAGGATGGTGTAACTACAGGAACCTATAATAATCTTAACCTAGAGGATTATTATATCAACGAGGAGGGTGCCCTCTGCCACAAGGGCAGGAATAAAAAACGTGTGGATTGGTGGGAACAAATTGTTATACCTACCGCCTTAAAGGAATATATCCTGTTTACCTACCATGATAATCCACTAGCCGGTCACCTAGGAGAATTAAAAATGCGTACTAAAATCGCAAACTCGTTCTATTGGCCCGAAATGGCAAAGGAAATCAGGAATTATTGCCTAAGTTGTCAGAGCTGTGCCAAGCACCGACGACCGGGTCGACGGACAGCAGCCGAATTGCAACTGTTTGCCCCCCTTTCTCATGTATTTGAACGAGCAGCAATGGACATTGTCGGTCCACTCCCTCTTACGACAAACGGCAACAAATATATCCTAGTATTTGTTGACCATTTTACTCGATATGCGGAAGCAATTCCACTACCGGATGTAAGTAGTAAAACAATTGCTAAGGCCTTTGTCACTCACATCATATTGCGACACTCTACTCCTAGGCAATTATTAACTGATAGAGCGCCGAACCTAATTTCTAAGATGTTCGCAGAAGTGTGTGAATTGCTACACATAAAGCGGCTCCTTACTACCGCCTACCATCCAGCCTGCAATGGTGTGGTGGAGAGATTTAATAAAACTCTAGTTGATATACTATCTCATTATGTCTCGCAAGATCAACGAGACTGGGACGAGTGGATCCCTTATGCCTTATTCGCATATAACACCTCCGTGCATACGTCTACTAATGACAGCCCATTTTTCCTACTATATGGGAGAGATCCAACCTACCCTTTTGATTTAGTTACAAGCCCTGCCACGGTCTCCTATGACGTAGAAGACAATTTCGCTTCGGAATTACGTCAACGAATGAGACACGCTCATCAAACAGCTCAACTATATGCCGAACAAGCCGCCGAGACGAGGCAGGAACTACACCGCCGACAAAATAAGCCACCCCTCTATAGAGTGGGAGATAGAATACTACTAAAGGAAGTCGTCACGCCTAAAGGCCTAAAGCGAAAATTAGCTCCCCGGTGGACAGGACCTTATCGTATTGTCGAAATTCTAGGACCCGTCAATTTCAAAATAGAAAATATCCAAACCAAAAGAACACTACATGTTCATGCTGACAGAATTAAACCTACAACTGCTCGTAAGGAGATTAATCTAGAAACTGATATGACGGCCGATCAGTCCAGTTTACCGCCGACACAAGAAACAGTTACGGCGGCGCCCCAAACTAATATTTCCATTGACCCTTGGGACGAATTTATCTTGACCTCTATTCCCACTCCGCAACCGGAAGAACAACCTGAATCCGAAAGTGAGAGCGGAAGTGAGAGTGAAAGTGAGAGCGAAGAACCTGAGTTAGAGAGCGAAGTTACTTCATCTGAACCGGAAGAGCAAGAGACCACTCCTCCCTATGCCCTTCGGAGTCAAGGGCCCGTGCCCGACCAGCCGTGGGTGCTTCCGAGACCCACTCGCAGCCGCATCCCGCGTTTTATTTCCCCCGCGACCAGTCGATCGTCTTCTCTTTAACCCACAATCCTACCTCTTTTGTTCTCCTTTTTGACTTACGGTAGAAGATATCTTAATTAAAACCCGTATCGTCTTGTCGGTGTCTTATTGGTCTTTCTTTTTCCCTTCCCGACCGTCACGGGCCGCAAGATCGGCCCAGCGCCCCCCCCACATCACTAATTAGCTATCTATATTCCTCTCCGCCACCTTTTTGCATTATACCTATATTGTAGTCTCATCACTTAATGTATCATAATACTTGTAACCGTGTAACCATGTATGGCATATATACGCCCAATATATATATAATTAATATTCTCATAAATAGGTGTACTCTCTTAATAAAATAGTTTTTTTTATTATGCCAGAATGCGTGTCCATTTTTTTTTCGTTCGACGCGACCTCCGCGACTAGATAATCGACCTATCTCCGTAAACCTCTCTTTTAGCGCTCGATTTTTCCCGTTTCGACCTAACGGAACTCATCATTTGAAAGTTATCATTATTTATTCAATAAGGAAAGCTACTTCATTAGTTGAAAAGCTTTGCTACGGGGATTCCATTAATCACCCTAGTGGACACTCCGATATGTACGAAATTATCAAATTTCCTACATATATACCTGAATCTAAAATACATTCGTCCAAATCCAGACTAATTATCCTATAGTCGCCTTATCCATGGACAGACAGTCCTATATGTTATTACAACACTACGAATTAATAATTTGCAAAATGGATCACTTTCCTATTTGTTCCGTAGACGGACCTATTCAGACGTTTCCCTCAACAAAGTTGTGAATATGCACTATTTAGTGGCAACGAAGTCACAGTCAAAGCCCTTTGTACCCGCCAAATCGTTCCACACTTTCCGCCAATTTTTAAGAGGATTGATCAACTAGGATCATGGATTTATTCTATTCCAAATCCTCTCACCCTAACTATTAGATGTCCCACTCGACATCAACAATCTCCATTTTCATCCACTACTCATAAATTAAACAAAACGGGAATACTCCATCTCCCAAACGCATGCACCGGCTATGTACCTGGATTCGTCCTTACTTCGCCGTTCCGAATGCAGACCACCATACAATTGGAGATAGCACAACAATTAATAGTGCCACAGCTAGAACAAATCGTCAACAAATCTGAGATCCTGTTGCTGCAAAAACGCCTTAAGGATCCTGACCTCCCGAAACTCACATCGGACTACGATATTCGATTAGCAGACCGTTCTTTGAACAACGTCCAATACGACCTAAATCACCTGTTACGGGAGCCAACAAAATCATCTCCCATAACTTACCCATCTTTAATAATAACCATTATTGCTGGTTGTCTAGGCGCTATCCTCACGGGACTTTGTTTATGTTATAGTTATCGCAATTACTCACGATGCAAGAAGTACTCACGATGCAAGAAGACCCGTGCGACTAGTCACCGACCTCCACCGGAAGAGGAACACGAAGAAACCGCCTTCAACGAAGACGGAAATCCGCCCGTACCTAGCACTCCACCGGGCACTTCTCACGAAGAAAACCCCCGAGGCAACCCGACTCCACGAAAACAAAAATCTATTGTTCAATCCTATTAACAAGGTCATCCCCACACCGCCATTTTCCCTTTTATTCCTCATTTTAACGTACTAACGTTTATACCTATATTCATAGATTTGTCGCGAACGATTCTAATATTTAGTTCGTATCCTAGAATTGTAGATTAACTCTCTTTAACGGGATTTTTTTTTTCTCATACTAACCTAGATATATATTGAATCTTATTTTAACGAGAGAGAGAGTAAAATAACCTTTTTATGTAACCTTGCATACCTCTATCCGGAATTCAAGGATTCATAACTCAAAAAATGACTTATTATTAACATTTATTTTAAATCCAAGAACAGTGTCTTCATCACCTTTACCGAAGATGGCTGACTCCCGCAACTTTACAACCGATCCACCAAGCAAAAAAACTATCCACCCGAATTTAATTTATCCACGTGGACGGACAACTCTATCAACTTACCTACGAGTCTTGCCCATCCAGAACAATTTATATCCAAGCATCCAAGATTGTGATAGTGTACTACACACCACCCAATTCCAGCGAACAAAGAAATTCCACCAAACAGTCTCAACTCATGTGAACTTTGAACTGCAGTCTCGACCCTAGGTCAACGATGACGTCATCCACCCACCCAACCACTTCCAAGAACTCCAGACGCTCGCCTCTCCTAACCTCGAGTAATAAATATTGTCACGCGTCTAAAACGCGTCGGGATATATATTTTGTAAACAACTTTGATATTATGTATTATCGCAATGATGTCACCTATTAACCTAATCCTTTCCGAGAGAGAGTAATATATCAATCTAAATTGTAAACATACCTCTAACCCCCTGCTTATGAATCAAATCTTTTAAAATCACACTAACTAAGTGATGATTTTAAAGAAAGCATGGAGTGAATGTGAAATCTGGAAGTTAAAAACCTAGAAATTTCTGAATTTGTTCACTCCAGTTATAAACGACTTAATCAACAACATTCCATACCCGGGAAATTGTTGACCCTCGAATGGCAACGATTGTCCCCTAACTATCAACAAACCGTTATTCCTTCGGAGCAGGTAGATCATCTTGCACGATGGTTTATAGTTAGCGTCCGAACTAGTCGTTTATTTAATATCCCGGGAACACCTCTGGCCCTAATAGTGATTCGTTTTCGATCACGTGACAAGTTTTCCCATCAAAAACTTATAAAAGACGCTTCCTTCCCCCCCTAAGGGGCTCCTTCGTCTCGCTTTTACGACGTGCACTACGCCATCCGCCGGACTCTCAAAAAGTTTCTAAGTTCTTTAAGTGCCACTGCCCTGCCTACGGAAAAACAAGCTCTACGTGCCATCGGCCCATTACCGGATTCTCCATCAGCCAAACTTTATCGTCACTTCTGATTCCGTCTATTACGGACTTGTTAAGAGGTATGAAAAATAATTGTAAACTCTCTCTCTCCGGCCCCTTTTTGTATACGAGGGTAGAAGTGTACTTTAGTTCGTTTAGCTTTCATTAAATTTTGTTTTTGTTATAAAATGGTGTCTTTCTTGACTGTCGGCTTCGCCTTATCGTCGACCCCATCCTTCCTCCTCCTCCACTCGCGTAACGCGTAACGC
>NW_027120864.1:0-5882 GCF_030686945.1 Centruroides vittatus | reverse complement strand
TGAGTGGCCGAATCACAAAACTTTCTCGTACGATAACATGTATGAGTGGCACGAATCACAAAACTTTCTCGTACGATAACATGTATGAGTAGGCACGAATCACAAAATTTTCTCGTACGATAACATGTATGAGTGGCACGAATCACAAAATTAGTTGATAATAATTTTTAGATCGCGAAATTTTTGACTTACCTTCTCGAGTAAATAACACACGCGTTTATAAGTTCGATATTAATTTAAGTGTTAGAAATTATTTTACTTTGTCGAGTAAATAATTTTTAGATCGCGAAATTTTTGACTTACCTTCTCGAGTAAATAACACACGCGTTTATAAGTTCGATATTAATTTAAGTGTTAGAAATTATTTTACTTTGTCGAGTAAATAATTTTTAGATCGCGAAATTTTTGACTTACCTTCTCGAGTAAATAACACACGCGTTTATAAGTTCGATATTAATTTAAGTGTTAGAAATTATTTTACTTTGTCGAGTAAATAATTTTTAGATCGCGAAATTTTTGACTTACCTTCTCGAGTAAATAACACACGCGTTTATAAGTTCGATATTAATTTAAGTGTTAGAAATTATTTTACTTTGTCGAGTAAATAATTTTTAGATCGCAAATTTTGACTTACCTTCTCGAGTAAATAACACACGCGTTTATAAGTTCGATATTAATTTAAGTGTTAGAAATTATTTTACTTTGTCGAGTAAATAATTTTTAGATCGCGAAATTTTTGACTTACCTTCTCGAGTAAATAACACACGCGTTTATAAGTTCGATATTAATTTAAGTGTTAGAAATTATTTTACTTTGTCGAGTAAATAATTTTTAGATCGCGAAATTTTTGACTTACCTTCTCGAGTAAATAACACACGCGTTTATAAGTTCGATATTAATTTAAGTGTTAGAAATTATTTTACTTTGTCGAGTAAATAATTTTTAGATCGCGAAATTTTTGACTTACCTTCTCGAGTAAATAACACACGCGTTTATAAGTTCGATATTAATTTAAGTGTTAGAAATTATTTTACTTTGTCGAGTAAATAATTTTTAGATCGCGAAATTTTTGACTTACCTTCTCGAGTAAATAACACACGCGTTTATAAGTTCGATATTAATTTAAGTGTTAGAAATTATTTTACTTTGTCGAGTAAATAATTTTTAGATCGCGAAATTTTTGACTTACCTTCTCGAGTAAATAACACACGCGTTTATAAGTTCGATATTAATTTAAGTGTTAGAAATTATTTTACTTTGTCGAGTAAATAATTTTTAGATCGCGAAATTTTCAGAGTAAGTTGGTTGACTTACTTTTGATATAATGTACAGATCACAAAATTGTTAAGTAAATAAATTTTCACCTTTTATAAATAATTTTTATTTATCAAGTATGGTAGAATTTATTTTATCTAGTCAACTTGCTAAGTGGAGCGCTAAACAAATTGACTAGGTAAAATAAATTTGTATTACAAAGAAATTTAAATCGCCTCGTCCCAGCGAAGACGTCTTCGTTCCACTCGATTGAGGATGGTTTCTTATCTACAAATAAATATTATTTGAGTACATATAGTAATTGCATACAAAACAATATTCGGATTCGTTTGTGGCTCATCTGTAAGTTTTCTAAATAAATATATTATTTTAAAATAAGCACCCATCTGTAAGTTTTATCTAGAAAACATCTTTGTAAATTATTTTACTCACCATTAGCGGGCACGATTTTTTCTCGGAGAATACATTTAAAGAGCTAAACAGGAGAATAAAAATATTTTAAACAATGGTTGTCAGCGGTTTTAACTAAATAAATAAAAGTTAATTTACACAATGCTTCAAAATTATTGGTTTGAAGCCTGCCTGCATCCCAGAGAACCTCCGGTTTCATAATGTATTACAAATACCTTTTGACATACTTACTATAAAATGTGATTGGTTGATTGTCGACATATATAAATTTTTAACATACGTTAGAATTTATTTTAATGCCAGGATCGAACATGGAAGCATACGGCTTTATTTTTACCTACGACAGCGACAGAAATTATTCTGTTTCTCCTCGGTTGTACAAGTCTCTGGACGCCTGTATAGCTGCGGTAAATAATTTTTCACTCGATATTCCCGATAATTTTCCCGTTGTTTTGCGTTATTTTAAAGTTAACGGAGATATATGGAAGGAAGATGGAAAGTTCGGTTTTGTAATTGTTGATGAAGACGGAAGAATTAACGACGTTAGTAATAAATTATATTATTCGTTCGAAGATTGTTCGGATGTTATGAGAGAAGTTTACGTTGAAAAGAATAAAAAGAATATATTAATATTTAGAGAGATAAATTGCGGATTGAAACATTATAAATTTGCTAAAGTCAGTAAAATCGATTGACATGTATTTTAAGCACCCGAGTAACTGCATAATCGCCGGACCGTCGCAATGTGGAAAGACTACGTTAGTAAGAAAAATTATTCGTTGTAAAATTTATGAAAAACAGTTAAAGAAAGTTTTATGGTGTTATTCTGTATACTTACCGTTTTTTCGAGATGAAAAAGGTATTACATTTATGTACGGCCTACCTGAATCTGTGCAAGGATGGGATTTAGTAGTAATCGATGATTTGATGCACGAACTCAGTTCAAAAACTGCGTTTCTGTTCACAACAGAGTCTCACCATTATAATGTAAGCGTGATCCTGATAATGCAAAATCTGTTTCCGAAAAATAGAATTATGAGAGATATTACTTTAAATACGCATTATTTGATTTTGTTTAAAAATAATCGAGACGAAAGTCAAGTAAGCTGTTTGGGACGCCAAGCTTTCGCAGGAAAATGTAATTTTTTTATGGACGCATATAAAAAAGCGACAGAAAAGGATTTTGGTTATTTGCTGCTGGATTTTCATCCTAAAACAGACAAGAAACTTTCGGTGCGGGATTCGTGTTTTCCGGACGAACAAGGTATTTATTGGGTATACTTACCGATAAAATGAAGAACGTAAAGAAAAATTATCACATGTTGGCGCATTTAGCCAAAACTACTCCCTCTCAACGAAGAGCGATATTGAAAGAGGCTACTTCCGACCAAGTTAAAGTTTTGTGCGAAATATGCGATAATTTTCTGAGAGGAAATATACCTGCTGACGTTCATAAATTACGAAAATATAAAAAAGTAATCAGGAAATTAAGTGAAAAACGTGTTCCTTTAAATATCAAGAAAAAAAATTTTGATTAATCAATCGGGTGGATTCCTTCCTCTTCTACTGGCGCCGTTATTGTCTATGGCAGGAGGATTAATCGGTAAAGCAATAGGAAAAAGAATCTAATGGCGAAGCAAATGGCTCTGGTCCCTCCCGAGTTGCTGGCAGGATATCAAATTAAACCCGAAATAAGAATTGGAAGTAATATCGAAGAATTACTCGAGAGTACCGATTTATCCGACGATAGTAAAGTTAAATTATTAAGTCAGTTGATTTCGAGATATCAGAGAACCGTCCATAAGCCGAAGGAGCCTGTCAGAGTATCCGTTGTGCCCGATGAAAAACCGCCGGAGCTACCCGAAGAAAAACCACCTACCTCCGATAACGGTGAGGATGCGTTTATTAAACAAATAACTATATCTGTACCCCAGCTATATCAAAAATACGTTCCTCATTTAATCGATAAACTGAGACAAAACGACTACGGATGGAATACAAAAGGTGAATTAACAGTTAGCGGCACTCCAGTACCACGAAGCCACATAATTGATCTGTTATCTCATTTGTTTCGCAATCGAAAAACATCTATTGCGCCTATCGGTTTTAACGTGTTTTGGGAAGCTGTAAGAAAACTAAATTTTCCTAGAGAGTGGATAGGAAATAAAAGTTTGTCGACTCTACCCGAAATCGGCGAAAAGCCGCGATATCAACCGATACAAGTCGAAAGTCCCGAAGAAATTTTTTCTACAATTTCTCCGAGAGTATTTTACCAGTGGAAAAAGTCGTCGAAAAAGAGGAAGAAGAGTCCGGAATGGAGAAACTACTGAGACGGTTATATTATAACCCCAAATCTTCGGCATCGTTTGGAGGAGTGAGTAAACTAGTTAAAGCTTCTAAATTTCCGAGATCTACTGTCGAAAAATGGCTGTCTTCTCAACCTGTTTATTCGTTGCATAAACCTGTAAGGGTTAAATATTCGCGAAGAAAAACTAAAGCTTTTTATCCTAACGACCTATGGCAAGCCGATTTAATTGTGTTAAAGCAATTTTCTAGATATAATAACGGTATAAAATATTTATTAACAGTAATTGATGTATTTAGTAAATATTGTTACGTTGTGCCAATAAAGGATAAAAAACCTAAGTCTGTTGCCGAAGCGTTTCAAATTATTTTTAAACGCAATGTTCCTAAAAATATGCAAACCGATAAGGGAACCGAATTTTATAATAGATTAGTAAAAAATTTGTTTAAAAAATATAAAATTAATCACTATTCGACCCATTCGGATACTAAGGCTTCGGTGGTCGAGAGATTAAATAAAACTTTACGAAATAAAATATATAGATTAATTACTTATCGTAATTCTTATCAATATATCGATAAATTAAACGATATTGTAAAAGGATATAATAATAGTTTTCATAGAAGTATCGGGATGGCTCCATCTGAAGTTAGTCTTTTGCATTACGGTTCGATTTTTGATAGGCTGTACGGTATAAAAAGGAAAAGTAAATTTAAATTTAATATTGGTGATTTAGTTCGAATTTCGAAAATACGTAAAACATTTAGTCGCGGATATCTGCCGGGCTGGACGAAGGAAATATTTGTTATTCACGACCGATTTCTATCACATCCTCCGACTTACGTATTAAAAGATGCGAATAACGAGATTCTAGAAGGAAGGTTTTATACCGAAGAATTACAAAAGGTAACAAAATGATGCAATCAGATTTTTTCGTGACGCTGATAAGTAATGCAAGTATGGACCTGTTTCCGGGGAATACGCAGTCGCATTTCACGGTGAAAATGAGTCCTCCTATTAATTTACACGGAAATTGGACCGTCGGTCTTGCCGAAGCTATTATTCCGAGAAACTGGTTTAATATATCTAATCATAATAATCAGTATATTGTGACGATCGAAGAAAGCGTGAAAGAAGAAGACGAACCTTTGCCGGATAAATCATATTTGATTCCATTAATTTCTATTAAAGGCGATAAAACTGAATTGTTTGATATAATAAATTCGAACATAGTTAGTCTAACAAATTCTAATTTGGCAGAATTTATTTTCGATAAAAATAATCAAACTGTGGATATAAATATAAAAGACGAGCACGAGTTATTTATCACCGTAAAGGATTCGTCGAAATTACTTTATATGCTAAACTTACCTAACGAAGATACTGTATTAAGAGGTAATTCGACTCATAATTTTCGACTGTCGACTCAGGACTACTCTAACGAATATTTTAATTTAGTGGAGAAAAATAGAAAGAGAGAAGTAATTAAGAAAGTTTATAAAGACGAAAAAATCTTTATTCCTATCGGATTATACTCGTCTCCCGAAAAATTTCTTAGCATTTTTAAGTATATAAAACTGGCATTGCTGCCTAATAATAAAATTATTTTAAAAGTTCCGTGGAATATTTCTGTAGAATTTGGAGATGAATTGAAAGATTTTCTCGGATTTACGGCTACAAAATTTCCACCCGGCGAATATATAAGTCGCTATCCCATCGAAATGTCGGCGGGAATTTCGGAAATTTTTATTTACTCGAATATTATTTCTTCTCATCAACGTAGGTAGAATATAAACGGCGCCGTTTATTAAGAGTTATACCCGTTATGGGCACGAAAGAAGAATCAGATAGTCCAAGTTTATTCCAAACCTTTGTATTTTCCTATAGGAAA
>NW_027120863.1:0-32009 GCF_030686945.1 Centruroides vittatus | reverse complement strand
AATTATATAAATTATAAATTCAATTTATTATATAAAAATATTTTAATCTATCTGTCAAGAAAAACCATTTGAAACAATTATGAAAGAATATAAAATTAAGTGAAATTATTGTTTATAACCGGACCGAAGAGGACAACTGTTCTTAAATATTGCGTTTCAAATCCCAGACGTTACGACGCAATCAGCACTGCAAACGTGTTTGTTCAGGTGGACGCTCGCAGGCGTCATTGCAGACGGAGTGACCGCTGTTCGGCCTGTTACTAATGAGTTTGATGCGTTCATTCTCATTTACTACAATACTATTTATATATTAAATTCATCTCCCTTTTCGATACTACCAGAAACTCCACAATACAGAAATTGCAACAAATAATAATAAATAGAAAGCAATAACAAAAAAAAAGTCATAAGCGGCACTTATCACGCCTACCCTTCAAATGTTTGCCAAAAATAATCGTTAAATTCTTATAATTAAATAAATGCCACGTACATTTATGGTTGTGAATTAATAACACGATAAATTACCTTTATTTAGTAAACTATTTTAATTTAAATTATTTGCCAATTATAAAGAACATATAACTTTTAAGTATAAAAAAATAACTAATTAAACTGTTTTTGCATATTTATACGCGTGCAAACCAAGTTCATTCGCATCACCCGTTTGATTTTAAATACATTTTGTTAACCTTTTTTTAATAGGCTTGTTTATTTATATAGCACAAATTTAGTACCGCAGCGCATTCATATAAGCCGTTATTCCGTGTTTTTAACTATCAAAGCAATAAAACTAAGCGAAGATAGTAAATGTAAACAAAAACGCCACACCCTTTTTCAATTAAAAAGTCTCATAGTTTTGTTGAAACCGTGTCTTCTATTTCTTGTTTTGTTTGATGTTACAACTTGGTGAATTGAAAGACACTTGGCAAGATTCATCGATTTTTATTTCATCAAGTTGTGACATCAAACAAAACAAAGAAAATAAAAAGTCTCTGACAAGGTCAACCTCTGACAAGATAATAAACACAGTGGGGAGTCAATTGCTTCTTGTAAGGGGAGAACTAATGCACTTAGAACCTTCTGACTTCTTTCCTTCGAAAGATAAGAAAATATATGTATCTAAGAAATGTTTCAAATTAAGCAGAACGTTAGCAGTTTTTTAAATTTTTACCCTTTTCCTAAAAAATTTAAAATTAAGTATTTTTTAAAATTTGTATTACATTTAATAATCGTAAACTGTGAGACTTTTGCGACAAAAATAAAAAAAATATCGATTCTAGCCCGATTTTGAAGCGAGATATCGAAATTTATTATTAAACTCAGCGAAGTCTGATTATACACTACGAGAAATCTCGTTGTCGCGCGCGAAAAATAACAGCGACGAAAACATTAAAAATTAATTTCGCGAATACATATTGCACTAACTGTACAATTTTTGTTTCTTGCGTAAGAACTTCATTTATGTATTGTCACAAATGCATTTTTTTGGTGAAATTTCGAGAATATTTTTAGTTATAAATAAACGAATTTGCACATTCGACATCATTTGGTAAATTGCCGAATTTTCGATGGTCCACAAATTATTTTTTTGATTGCTTCATTTCATGCACAGAAAACATTTATATCTATACTGTCAACAAATAATTTTGATAGATTGAATAATATTTTAAGCGATGTCAAGTTTTATATTAGATGATCGAGTTAAGCCTAACACACGACTATATCATATTCAAAATTAAAAATAAAATTCATGTTTAGAAATATAAAAAAAAATATCTGCGAAATCTTAAATACAACATTCATATGAGTAAAACAAAATAATAACTTTGTCAATTGGTCGATTTACAAGTCAGAAAGAAGCATTTGAAAATAGAGTCATAAAACAATCAACGTTTATTGATTTTCGCGATAAGGGTATAACGAGGTATATTGACAAATTTTTTCGCAGTAGTACGAAATTTTACTGACTTCACTTGAAAGTGTCATATTTCTTCCGCATTTACATACAAACAAACCCGATGGCAATCGGTGAAACTTGAGAAAAATTACAGCGAGTTGAAATTTGATATGTTTATTTTTTGCGTTTTACGTATCAAATTACATTAAATTCGACACAAATAAAGCATTTGTGTCAATAAGAAAATATCTTACACTGTTTAAAAGAAGAAAAAATAATGAAAACAAAAATGCAATAATAATTTTTTAAGCAAAGCCAAAAATTTTACAATTTAAAGATAAAAAATTGATTCTGTTAGACGCCGCGCGATAAAGGGGGGGTGGCATAATCACGCGACTATAGAACTGATATATAATGTAGCGTACAGTTCCTAGTGGACCATTGACGAGACCTCCTTGCACCCATAAGTTGACTCTCGGCACGATTCTGGCATTAACTGAGAGATACAAATACTTGGAGAGACCAAGAGCCGAGTCATCTTTGGACGAAGGCGGGGCAATATCTGGAGTGTTTTCGGACGCTATATAAGCACGAGAGCATCCAGTCGACTGCGAGTAGTCTTCGTTGCTTTCTTTAACTCGCTCGTTTGTTGGATATAGCTCTACTGCCGTTTGGAACTGATCGAATTCATCTCTGCACAAATAGGCTCAATTTCTTGTCGTCAGAATGTTCAGATCTGTAACAGAGAAATCACCCGAAGCTACATGTTGTAAGACATCTGTGAAGGAACTATCTGCGCTATTTTGTCTATGAGAATTACTAAGTTCAATGAACTTCTCAAAAGAATCAAATGCGAATGTAATGTAATGTCCCAACAAGGTAGGGACCTTGTTGGGACATTACATTGTAAAAACACTCGAGTCGAGAGGAGTATCTTAAACAGGAGGAAGCTGAAAATCAGCAAAGAAATAGACAAAGAACCCACCAAACGGCTCATCTTTCTCGGGGTTTATCCCCCTCAATCTTCTCTCGATCACGTAAAGATTTTTGCACCAATCACTGACATTTCATCGATGATGACGAATTTGAGCAACTTCATCTCAATCTGGAATTTCTGTGCAGCTTCTTCATTTGGAGATCGAAATTTCGTACTAACGATACGAAGACGAAGGAGAGAATGGATCGTAAAGCCATCAATATTAATCGCTGCTGCTCCATGTTATAGAATAATAAGTGAAAAAAAGAAAACTTTTTTAACTTATTATTCTATAAAGATTCTTTATATTTGTTGTGTATCTAGTTAGCGATAACATTTACTTTTCAAAATTACCGTTTTAATGCTTGTCATATTTTCCGACCACTAGATGACGCTTCTACACGTGCCTGCAGGAAGCGACTAACACTTGACTTCACGCATTCCTTGTCAACAAAATAACTCTGGAATGAGTTGTCCGATGTTGATGAAATCTTCTACGACGACTCACCATCACTCGAGGATGAACTGATTAAAATTTCAACTCTCAAAAATGATCCATACTGAAGAAAAACCCCTATCTCCAGTTCTACAAAAACGGATCATTTTTGAAAGTTGAAATTTTAATCGGTTCATCCTTGAGTGATGCTGAGTCGTCGTAGAAAATTTTATCAAGATCGGACAACTCATTCCAGAGTTATTTTGTTGACAAGGAATGCACTAAGTAAAGTATTAGTCGTCTCTACGTTCCGACAAATATTTTATGTTAAAATGCAATAAAGATTTAGGATAGACGATTGTAGAAAGTGATCGTTTTAATTATAATAAAAATTTGAAATCAAAAATCTTTAATTATTAAATATAATAATTTTAATCTTTTCAACGATTTTTAATGTTCGATGCCTAATTTAAAAAATCGGGTTATACAAATTATACAATTCCGTCGACTGCCATAACACAAAATATTTGTGAAAATAGAAAAATTCTAATTAATTAAAGTTTTGAGTATAGCGGTGTGAATTTCATATGGAATATAATGTGTATGTAAACCATACCGGGAAATAATAATTTAAGGTATTTATTACTTTCCATTTCGTTTAACAATGGTGTGAAAGTTCGAACCCACCGGAAGTTAACCGGTAGTGAGATATCCTTTTTCCGTGCGTGTGGAAGGAAAAGGGATATGAGTCAAAGGGAAGAAAAGTTGCATCAGACGGAACAACCGACGAAAGAGACGGATTGGTCCGAATGTACCCCGTGACCACCTCAATAAAAGGGCGACGAGGGAGGAAAGGGGGGCCCATTACGTAGTGTCGATTAGACAAGGTGCGCGCACGCCGAAGTCCAAGATACCCGACCGATCGACTCCTTGACCCGTCTTCGACCCAACTCAGATAACGAGGTATGACCCCAAAGTCGTGTGAACTCTCCCTCCGCAAAGCCGCACTCAGGCGACCATAACTAGCCGACTTGTATTCGATATGTTAGCCTTAATAAATCTTTGTTATTGTTTTATCCGTTGTGATGTCCGTTATTCGAATATTATCATCCTCCGCACTACCGTCGAACCCATTCACTTTCTCCACTCGCGTGACGCGTAAGGCGTAACGCATCCAAACCGCCATCTTGACGTGGGCAAGTCTCACGGACTTGTTAGTCGGAAAAAGGAGGAAAGAGACTTTGTCCGCCTCCCGGCACCCACAATTACAAATCTTTAACAAGTCGATTGAATTTGGGATAAACGAAAATTAACAATAAAAAGGGTGAAAAGTATCTTCAAAAATAAGTGGAAAGACCCCATTCGTCGTCTCCGTGACAAAACCGAGCAATTTTTATCTAAATGGAGCTCGATCGGAAAATTATTGCCACTAATTGTGATATTCGGCTTAACAATGTTGAAAAATACCCAAATTAAGAAAGGTGGTGGTCTGAACTTACCAATAAAAATCGCTGCAAATAATGAGAAACTCAGAAAAACGTTCGAAATAAATCACTTTTAATCGCACGAACTGAAAATTCAACCGCTGACAACGAATTGTCAGAGTTTTGTTGTTGTGTCGCCACGGAATTTAATGTGAAACGTTGGGATTTTTCGCCGAATTTCGTGATTTTTCCGCCTCTCTGTCGCTGAAGAGACGGATTATCGCGCATCATTCCTTGCATATACATTCCCGTTAACAGCAATGTGTATTCAAATATCTAATGTTCTTGTGTTTCGCGTCCGTATAAAGATAATTAAAAATTTCGATTTTATGATGATCCTGGAACCAAAACCAGAATAGACTTCAAGTCTAGTAACCCCTTTTATCTACTTTGTTGTAATTTATTTGAGTGACGCTCTATAATCTATTAAATTAATAAAATTGAACTTTTGTTAAATTAAGGTGTTCGAAATTTATAGATAAAAGCTTACATGATAAAAGCTCCCCACTCCTTATACATGATAAGGAGTGGGGAGCGAGTTACATTCTGAAATATAAGAAAGATAATGAGATCTATCGAGTGACTAAACATCCCTCTTGAGAATGATTTATTTTTTCATTTATGACGAATTAGAGACTTTATTCTAGACGTGTTACGCTATCCGTTAGAGAAAATAGAAGAGCGAGTACCCTGCTAATACGATTTCTAACCTCAGTTGTCCTCCGGCTTCTGACAGATCGGGTTGAAATATGGAGAATAGGTGATGACCCCGTGAGCGTAACTCATATCATTGATTATCCTGAAAATAATAAATATATGCTTAGAGTTGAAAAAAGAACTCGATAAAATAAGACTAAAATGATGGTAAAATAATGACAGAGGTTGTAGGTTTAAGAGCAAAAATATATGTATTGAAAATTGAAGATAAAATAACTTACTCAGATAATGTCCTGCATCACACCCCAAAATATTGATTGGATTTTTATACACAAATTAACATTACATTTGCTAGATGTACAGTACTGTACGTGCAGCGCCATCTGTTGGCAAAAATTATTAAAAAGGAATAAACTAAATATAATTCGTATAAAAAAGGATATACTTTAAAAAAGCAAATATTATGGTATATTCACTTACCGCGACAATGATGTAGCGATAACTAGACGCGCTATATTGGGTACGTTCGTAAAGTCAAACGAGTTGAACACGTTAGTAACGAATTGTTCGAAAAGTAGTAGTCTCGCACAGTGCGCATGCTCTGCGGTGATGACGTTTCGAACGACACTCTAACCAAGCTCACGAAGGAAAGTTAGTTTATTTCGTTAAGAAAATGGCGCCCGACGATATCGATGTTTCTAAATCTACTCGAGTGTTTAAATTGTAAATTGAAAGGTGAAATGATTGAAATAACTGTCCACCCGAAGCAATCTAAGAAAAGGCTGCACTAGCAACATTCATATCTTCGATTTTAGAAACAGCCATTTAGTTATAAACGAATCGTTCGAAAAGTCTAACGAAATACGAATAACATTGACGTCATTCGCGTTTAACTCGTTCGACTTTACGAACGTACTCATTATTTGTACTTTGATGGGTAGCGCATAGCACTCACCTGCATGGGATCAAAAAACTTACACCGATAGTTGGTCGTGGGGCCGCCCATAGCAACGTACTGGCCACGTGCAGTTTTTTCGGTTTTATTTACGTTAGTAAGGCCAGGAACACACATGCGTAAAATTGTGTGGCAGAAAACTGAATCAGAAATCAGCTTTCAGTTCAGTTTCTGTTTTACGCTTTTATGCCAGAACACACATACGTAAAAATTCTGGCCGAATAGGAAACGCCACTGCCACTAACAGTTTATTAATTTTATTAATTTTTTCCTCTCATATATCTATGAGAGGAAAAAATTAATCCCTTTGTACCTTCCATTTTTTCTCCGCTTCCTCTGCTATAATATAGAAAATTTAAATTAATAGACTTGTATTCCGAATTCAAATAACGTGTGATCTAAATACTAGGCCTATATATCGATTCTACTAGACCTACCTGTTGTTTGAAATTTTGACCTAAAGCCATCCATAAACGTTGTTTAAATATAGTGGCTTTATACATGACACTGATGTGGTCGAATGGATTCAATAAACTCCTCTATTTCATTTATTTTTTTGTTTTTTCGAAACCGTCACAATCGTAGGGTTAACCCTCGTTGCCGCCATTGTTAGAATAAAAACCACGTGTCTACTTTGACGTCACAGAAAAGACTTCTCTTTATTGGAGGAATTTTGGCGTAAAAATTTTACGCAGTAAAAAGTAGAGACATGCTCTACTCTATTTTCAGTTCTGTTTTAGCCAAAATTTCAGAAAAATTTTTACGCTTTCTGTTTTACGCTAGATTTTACGCCGAATTTTTCGCATGTGTGTTCTTGGCCTAACACCGAAATAAGGATCAGTTTCCCATAAAACTTTTTCCGGAAGGAATCTCTCACAATAGATGGCGTTGCCGTACCAAATAAACCATACTAATTGTAGTAATTTTTTAATGAACTTGCTACGTGTATTTACCAGGACATATTTTCCACGCCGTTTTTTTAAAACTCTTTCCGCCCTGTAGGCAATAAGAGGGCCTTTTCTAGCAAGCCCATTATGGGTTTCGGCAGTCCCACAATGGGGCAGCTGGGTAGTGAGGGACGGAACGAACATATCGGGTAGATATTCTGATAATGTTCTTAAAATGAATTTTACCAAATACATTTTAGAAATTAACGATTAAAAACGCGGGTGTAACAATTACTGCGAGGAATACTTTATAAACCCGGGCGAAGCCGGACGTAATAGCTAGTTAACTAATAAAAGTGGAATTTGCAAGGTTGGGGCCGAAGTTATCAACGCGAAAACGTGTACGTCGGACGTTCGGCGCCGCTTTCCTGTAAGCCTAGAAGTTTGACAATGGCGTTTGGAATGTCGAGCACGATTCTACTGACTTTCCAAACATCATTGTCAAACTTCTAGGCTTACAGGAAAGCGGCGCCAAACGTCCGACGTACGCGTTTTCTCGTTGAAAACTTCGGCCTCAACCTAGCTATTATTTTGGCTATTAAGACGTAGTGTGTTTCTTTATGTACTCGAATGTTTTTCCAAGGAAGGCCCACCAGTGGCCAAGCGGTATCCCTGAACACTTGAGAGTTCGGACCTGGATTCGCGTTTCGCCTGGGACAAGCTGGCCACGTAGAGTTTTTCGAGCTTTTCCCATGTCTGTAACGTCTGAATAGGGACCAGTTACTCTTAGTTACTTTTAAAAAGGCATCCCCTTAGGTAGATCGCCCAAGTGTTGCGTTGCCGTAACTTAACAAAACAAACGCGATGTTCAAGCAATGTTAAGTAAGTTAAAAATACGTAAAACGTTCCGTTCGTCCCCAATCAATTTTTATTTATTTACTACAACATCCCAGAAGGACGCGATCCGGTGGCCTGTATACGACCAATTTATATTATTATATAGTATTTACGTGTTTTATTTATTGTTTCGTCTCAATTTTATTATTAGAGCATTTAACTGCGTTATTTTTACTATAAGGTCTGTGTATTCACTGTTTTAAGTTTAATAATAAAATTTCTTAACTGGAATAAATGTAAAAAATAAAAAGTTCAAGCCTGTTCCAGCAAAAATTTTCAATTTTCTAACGTTTTCGGCTACGTATGCTGACATCATCAGGAACGAACATATAAAGAAATAATTTTTCAAATTTAAATTCAACCATGTTCCAAATATGGATCAGTGATGTACAATTGCAACAACATAAATAAATAATAACAATAAAGTATACGAAAATATATAATACATAATAATATACTATAATAAATATTAACAATAATAATAAATCCTGGATTCGTTGAATATGTAATAAATTACTGCGTAGTTTTGTGCCCGTAGCGGTATATAAGAAAATGTGGTGCATTTTTCTTTACACGCATCGTACTGATGTTCCTGGAGCCTGGTAGGTAGATTTCGGGATGGGTATCCTATATATTTGCCGACCCTGTTTTCTAAACCTAGAATAAAGGGTATTTCGTATACTCTTGGGACCGTGATAGGATCTGTTGGCTCCTTGTCATTACGTACTGTTGCGCTTATAAATTCGTTGTTTGTTGCCCGTCTAATAACTTTTCTCAAGGTGCTATCAAGCAACTTGTTACACGTTAGTGGCACAGACATGGATGGAGTAGCTTGATTATTTTTTATGGGGAGTGTTCTATGCTTATATCTATTAACTAACGTGTTGGTGATATTTTGGCTGTATCCGTATGTTTCTGATCCTTTTTAACTCTTTTATGGTGTCCCTTACATCTGTGTGGGTGTGTAAGCCCCGGTGATAAGAGCTTTAAAAGCAGCATTTTGCGTCTGGGAGGATTGTTCCAGCAGTAAGAAACGTATAATGGGTGGAATTTTGGCATAACATACCTTTGTGCGTATCTTCCCATTTATTATGATGATGTTCAGATCCAGTGTTGCTTTATTACTGAATTGGTCCAGGGCTATTTTTAATCCGTATGGATTGTTATTGATCGCGTTGATAAAGCTGCATATAATAGCCAAAATAAATAGCAAAAAATAGCCAATATAGCCATAAATAGCAACTAAATAGCCAAAAACGTTAGAAAATTAAAAAAGATTTGCTGGAATAGTTTGAACTTTTTATTTTTTTATGTTTTAAGTTTATCGAAATAAATATTGTTTGAGGTTTGGGAATGGAATAATTCGCTTTTCATTACTTGTAATAAAAAAGTTTATTTAGACTTTGAACGAATCGTAGTTAGAAGCTCCTCCTGGAACGAATTAAATTCAAAGTACGAGGCACTACTGTATCACCAGTTGAAATAATCCGTTTTCAGAACAAAAATCGAATCTAATCCGCACTTTTCAATCTTTGAGAATAAAAGAGTTTTATAGATATAAGCCTGAGTAGCGTTCTTATCACGTATTCGGTCTTTTCAAAACACTTCAAAAATTAAAAATCAGCGTACAAAATAATTCAAAGCACAATTTTACAAAGTTACAAAGAAAAATAATCCATAATTATTTACTTCACTAAAATTAATAATTTCTCTTTACCATTTCAAAATTCTTATTTACTTAATAATGGTAGAAAGGCAATTTCGACAATTATAAAAAGTTCTCGTAAACGAAGCTCTTTTATTTATGAATACCCATTTTCATTTTTCGTCAAAACGGCTGAATAAACTCGATTATAACTTGACTTCCTGCTGTTTCTTATTCCTAGAACGTTCACTAAAGCAAACAAAACTTTTCCTGTTTATCAAATTGCTTTGCATATTTTAATTTTACGGAGTGGAAATTATTCGTAATCAATATGTTATACATTATTTACTTTACTCTCATTGCGGATTAAAGAAAAATTCGACAAAGAATTCATTAAGCATTTAAACCGTGTAGTATTGAAATAAATGTGAAAAAATATAACTTTGTGCTCACGTATTTCCTTTTGTTTGTAAAGGAACAGACGCTACTTAACAAACAATTCTTTTGTATAAAAAACCAACACGAATAGAAAAGAACCGAGAGCAACAGAGACGATAAATTATATAGAAATGGCCTCTTTAATTTCCACTTCAGCGGCTCCTAACAAGATGGGAATTGTAACGTGCGCCATATTGTTCTTCTCCGTGTTCGAATACTTTCCAGAAGTAAAGAGTTTCGAACAATTTCATTGCGGTGAGTTCGATTATCATTACTAGCTTATTTTTGCAGTGCGAATAAGAATCGATGAGAAATGCAAATTAAATAGTTGTTCAGAATAGATACTTGTCAATAATATTCACAGAATATTCGCTTTCTTTTCAGCATAGCTTCGGACCAGAAATCTATATGATTATAATTAATGTACAGTACAGGCATATTCTGTAATCAGAGAGTAGAAAATTATAAACGGAAACAAAAAGTATATTTTTGGAGAATGCTTCGATGAAATTTCAAAACGTACTCTTTAAAGCGGAGAAACTACTCCTGTTTCAGATTCGGAATTTCCCTTTTCACCTCAGATTCAAAATTTTCTGGCACGCTTTTGTTCTTCGATCTGATATTTGGGTCTTCTCTTTGTTTTCATTGCGCTATTTCCATTCATTCGTATTTACAACAAATTGTCTTGGACTCTAACCAAGGCGGAGTCAGTAATAACAGAAAGTGTTTAGTCAAACAATTGAAGAGAATCTGAGAAGCGCATCCTTTCGGCAGATAACTTGCAGCTGCATATAGTTGCTCAACATGAGGTATTACTGTTACTTTACGAGGTTAATTACATTAGATCGGAAAAGGCGCCTGGTTTTATTCTAACGACAAACATTCTACGGTTTCTCTAAAAGACACTGCAGGACTCTGAAGAAGGCGAGAATGAATTAGAAAAGGAACATTACCACACGAATCTGTACGTTGTAAATCCACACTAATGCTACTTTTAGCTTTCTAAATTCATTTCAGACGACGAGAACGACCGCAAAATGGAATATTTCAACTTCACCTTCAGTCCTTATCCGATTCGGTCCGAAAGCAGCTTCCAGGCTTCGTTTGATTTAAATTTCTTGCAGCCCGTAACGTGCGACGCCATTCTTTTTTTCACCGTCTTACCGTGCGGTAAAGAGAAGAGTGAGGCCGTGAAAACTTTGTAAGTTTATTTGTAAGATATTACAAAAGAGAATATTGTAAACCGGCAAAGTACGAACTAATATGAAAATTTTCTATTAAATATTCGTTAAGTTTTAACTTGTTTACAGTACTCTCGGCATGAAAATGGTGTTGGAAATTGTTAAGAAGTGTGCTAAAGATAAGAACGCTTACTACTCTTGTTTGGAAAAGGATTACGCCAAGAAATTGCGAAACGGAAACAATATCCAACCCGGAAGAATGCACATCTGCGCCAATATACCCAAAATGTTCAATCCGGTAAGCATTAAAGTAATTGCTTTTGCACATTCGAATTACTTAAAAGCTAACTCTTGTATTATTCTCAGGGGTGTTACGACGTGTTGCTCGAGTTTCGACAGAAGGAAGGCAAAAATAATGTCGTCGGATTATCTTGCTACAAGTTGACAGACGTCAAGGTCGAAAAGTAAAACAATAAAGATAAAATGTTACGCTTATTTTTAAAACTTCAAAAATAAAGCTCGGTGTTATAATGGTTTTTTTTTTTTATTGGACTTTAATAATAAAAATTTGTGATGATAAATCGATTCGAATTTACGGAACAACTACTTTTTGGGTTGCAATTTGAAAAAAAATTGTAGACCTATAAATTTCCTGCCGTCCTCCGTTCGTCTTTCCTTTATCTCGAGAACATAGTTAAATAGATGAATCTTGACAACAGAGGTGGGAATCTTAGGGGCAGGAAACACTAGTTAATTACATACGAACTTCCGATGCAAACCGAACGTCACGTTATATCGATATAAAATGTTTTCCCTCTGAATGCAGTGAATGGATGACCGGCACAACTATATTCTTAAAAGAAAAAGGGGCAACAGACAGAGAATTTGAGATGGAGAACATATATTTTAAATTAAATAAATTAAAAATATGATTAAAAGTTTCAGCCCGGCATTGTGACAGTGTCACAATAAATAACTGCTCGTTACTTTTACTTTTAATCTTCTGTGTTTATCGACATTCGATGATTTCGGTTCTATTTTATGCCCTCTTCCCGCTATTTAATTTATTAAAGTCTGGATATTTGCTTATGATTTTGTTATTCGTTATTTGTTTTGTTTATTCGTAATCAATATGTTATACATTATTTACTTTACTCTCATTGCGGATTAAAGAAAAATTCGACAAAGAATTCATTAAGCATTTAAACCGTGTAGTATTAGAATAAATGTGGAAAAATATAACTTTGTGCTCACGTATTTCCTTTTGTTTGTAAAGGAACAGACGCTATTTCACAAACAATTCTTTTGTATAAAAAACCAACACGAATAGAAAAGAACCGAGTGGAACAGAGATGATAAATTATATAGAAATGGCTTCTTTAACTTCGACTACAGCAGCTTCTAACAACATGACACTTATAACATGTTATAACATCATTACTCGCTTATTTTTGCAGTGCGAATAAGAATCGATGAGAAATGCAAATTGAATAGTTGTTCAGAATAGATACTTGTCAATAATATTCACAGAATATTCGCTTTCCTTTCAGCATAGCTTCGGACCAGAAATTTATATGATTATAATTAATGTACAGTACATGCATATTCTGTAATCAGAGAGTAGAAAATTATAAACGGAAACAAAAAGTATATTTTTGGAGAATGCTTCGATGAAATTTCAAAACGTACTCTTTAAAGCGGAGAAATTACTCCTGTTTCAGAATCAGAATTTCCCTTTTTCCCTCAGATTCGGAAATTTCTGGCAAGCTTTTGTTCTTCGCTCTGGTATTTGGGTCTTCGCTTTGTCTCCTTGCACTATTTTTATTCATTCGTATTTACAACAGATTGTCTTGGACTCTAACCAAGGCGGAGTCAGTAATAACAGAAAGTGTTTAGTCAAACAATTGAAGAGAATCTGAGAAGAGCATCCTTTCGGCAGATAACTTGCAGCTGAATATAGTTGCTGTTACTTTATGACGTTAATTGTCGGAACGTAGTGACGACTAATACTTAACTTAGTGCATTCCTTGTCAACAAAATAACTCTGGAATGAGTTGTCCGATGTTGATGAAATTTTCTACGACGACTCAGCATCACTCGAGGATGAACCGGTTAAAATTTCAACTTTCAAAAATGATCCGTTTTTGTAGAACTGGAGATAGGGTTTTTCTTCAGTATGGATCATTTTTGAGAGTTGAAATTTTAATCGGTTCATCCTGGAGTGATGGTGAGTCGTCGTAGAAGATTTCATCAAGATCAAACAACTCATTCCAGAGTTATAATGTTGACAAGGAATACGTGAAGTCAAGTGTCAGTCGCTTCCTGCAGGCACGTGTAGAAGCGTCATCTAGTGGTCGGAAAATATGACAAGCATTAAAACGGTAATTTTGAAAAGTAAATGTTATCGCTAACTAGATACACAACAAATATAAAGAATCTTTATAGAATAATAAGTTAAAAAAGTTTTCTTTTTTTCACTTATTATTCTATAACATGGAGCAGCAGCGATCAATATCGATGGCTTTACGATCCATTCTCTCCTTCGTCTTCGTATCGTTGTTTTTTTTTTTTTAACTCTTTCCGCCCTGTGGGCACTAAGAGGGCCTCTTATAGACGGCCCATTATGGGTTCGGCCAGGCCCACAATGGGGCGACCGGGTGGTGAGGGACGGGGCCCGACATATCCGAACGGACCACCCCCCGAAAAATTCCTGGGGATTATTCGAGTCGTTCGGATTCGATCCCGGGTCTCCCAGAACGGTAGGCTGCCACCTTGACCGCTCGGCCATCCGGCCGTCGTCTTCGTATCGTTAGTACGAAATTTTGATCTCTAAATGAAGAAGCTGCACAGAAATTCCAGATTGAGTTGAAGTCGCTTAAATTCGTCATCATCGATGAAATGTCAATGATTGCTGCAAGAATGCTTTACATGACCGAGAGAAGATTGAGGGAGATTAACCTCGAGAAAGATGAGCCTTTTGGTGGATTCTTTGTCTATTTGTTTGGTGATTTTCGTCAGCTTCCTCCTGTTAAAGATACTCCTCTCTACTCGAGTGTTTTTACAATGTAATGTCATGTTTACATTATATTACATTCGCATTTGATTTTTTTGAGAAGTTCATTAAACTTAATAATTCTCATAGACAAAATAGCGCAGATAGTTCCTTCACAGATGTCTTACAACATCTAGCTTCGGGTGATTTCTCTGTTACAGATCTGAACATTCTGACGACAAGAAATCGAGCCTATTTGTGCAGAGATGAACTCGATCAGTTCCAAACGGCAGTAGAGCTATATCCAACAAACGAACGAGTTAAACAAAGCAACAAAGACTACTCGCAGTCGACTGGATGCCCTCTTGCTTATATAGCATCCGAAAACACTCCAGATATTGCCCCGCCTTCGTCCAAAGATGATTTAGCTTTCGGTCGCTCCAAGTATTTGAATCTCTCAGTTAATGCTAGAATCATGCCGAGAGTCAACTTATGGGTGCAAGGAGGTCTCGTCGACGGTACACTAGGAACTATACGCTACATTATATATGCTCCTAATGCTCGCCCTCCAGCCCTTCTCTTGTTTATTTTAGTGGAATTCGATAGCTATCGGGGACCTTTCATCTACGGTAATCTGTTTCCAATAATCCCCATAATACGCTCTTCGAACGATGGCAGTGTATTGCGATCTCGTAGAGTTTCCCCTTACCTTAGCAAACTCGATGACTATACATAAATCACAGGGATTAATTCTTCCAAAAAGCAAAATAGATACAGGGAAAAAAGAGACAGCTATCGGTCTTACTTATGTTACATTGAGTCGAGTGAAAAAATAACTGGCTCAGTATTTTTAGAGTTACAATAAAAATGGCTACGAGTCAATCTGTAAGTCCAAACCCCGTAGTGACAGATAGAATTTTGTGATACGTTGCCATAGCAATTAATTAATGGCATATTCCGACCTTATATTTGTACCTTTAAATGATCCAATAGAAATCAAATATATTGTTGAGAACGAATGATTCTGTGTTTCTTTTTTCCCTCATAATCTAGAAAATAAAGGTGCGAGCAGCTTCGTTCCGACTACACGCTGATGCAGCGTTACTTAACTAGTTAAATTAAGTTGGAAAAGGAGCCTGGTTTTATTGGAATAAGAAACGATTGTCTTTTAGACACTAAAGGATGGAAGAAGGCGAGAATGAAGTAGAAAAACATCATCGTCAATTCTGTATGTTGAAAATCCACACTAATGCTACTTTTGGTTTTCTAAATTTATTTCAGACGACGAGAACAACTACCAAATGAAAGTTTCAAACGCGGACTTGAATCCTTATCCCATTGAATATAAAAAAAATTTTCTGGTCTTCATGTATTGGGAGTTTTTGCAGCCCGTGACATGCAACACCATGTTTTTCGTCACCATCGTAGGGCACGGAAAAAAGAAGTATGAAGCCTCCAAACAATCGTAAGTTTATTTGGAAGATATTTCGAACGAAAATGTTGTAAATCGAAAAATACGAAGGAATGAAAGAATTTTCCATTTTGATATTCGTTAAAATACGTTATGAATTGTTTACAGTACTTTCAGTATGAAACAGGTGATGAGCACAATTCAGAATTGCACCATGGACAAGAAAGCTTACTATTCTTGTTTGGAGAATGATCCTATTTTTTTAAAAAAGATGCAAAACGGAAACAACATTCAACCGGGAAGTATGTACGCATGCAGCGAATTACCAAGCATGTTCAAACCGGTAAGGAATAAACGAATTACTTAAAAGTTAACTCTTGACTTGTTTTCAGGGATTTTACGACGTGTTCGTCGAGTTTAAAATGAATGCAGCAACGATAACTTGCTTCAAATTGTCAAACGTGGAGATCGTATAAAATGTTACGCTTACGTTTTTAAAATTTCGAAAAATAAAGCTACATGCTATTGGTGTATTTTCGTGCGTGTTAAGAATCTAAATCTATAATGATAAAGTGATGACGTAATCAGAATTTATTTAACAACCACTTTTATTTTTAGTGTTTCGATCTTCTGTGCTTATCGAGATTTGTCGATCTCGATTGTATTTAAATTCTCTTCCTGCTAGTTAATTCATTAAAGTCTGGAGATTCGCTTCTGTTTTTGTAATAATTTCTTTAGGATGTATTTAGTACTTTCCTATAACAAAGGTGAATGACGTGAATTTCTGTTGTTTGCAGGCGATTTTGAAAAGAAGAACTCGTGCCAACATGGCCGAAAACTTGAAAAATTTTTGAACCACCACGTGCAAATTCTATTGTTTTCGGCTTTAACATTTTTGATATTGCGTTTTTGAATTCTTTTTATTTAAAATCTAGTAATATCACAATTTATAGGTAATATCATTTGTAACTTTTAATATGAAGAAAACAATCTAACGGGCTATTAAAAGAATTTTATTTTGAATTCGATATCATTTTTTAAAAATGAAAAACGTTTTGAAAGATTTTTATATTATATAATATAGATTTAATTTAATAATAATGAAATTTTGTTTGAAGTCATAAGACGGAACATGGATTGTTACGAGTTGCAGAAAGCCAATTTCACAATAATTGCGTAAAACACGGATTTTACAGGTTATTTTTTACTTTTTATAAAATATGCTGGGAAAGTATTTTACATTTTAAGACGGAGAGAAAATTTTAAAATTAAATAAAAAAGGTAAATTTTATAAGATATGTTTTATTTTATTCTTAGTGAATTTTTAATGTGGAGGAATTGTAATTACGCTTCTCAAACCACAATATAAATTTGTTTATTGTAAGCAGACATTTGACTGTAATTATCATCGTTACCTATAGACAAATAGTCATTAAGTTGTCTTTTCTAGCCAACTGCTTTGACACGTGATTGATAATAGGCAATCGTTATCTGTTTTAATCAAAACTTTAAGAATTAAGATAATTTAAAAGATAGTCTAATTGAACTCATAAATCCAGCAGCCACACGTGGAACACAGATAGTGACAGGAGTGATAACAAGTGATGTAAACTGTTGATTGTTATTTGTTGTCACTTTGTAAACTGAATGCTGTCTTTTGTTACTTCTATTATACTTTAGATTAAATACTGCTAATTAACAAATATTTGATTTATATAACCTACACTTTTTAATTGTTTTAACCTTTGCTATTAATTTCAGACACAATAATTTTTGTTAATAAAAAGGAATTAAAATTGTCTTCAATGAATGTTTAGTGTTAAACTTAATTTGCAATAATTGTTTAAGGCAGTAAAGTGTTCGTCGAAACATTTTATGTTATTTTAAAACGTTTTTAACACACACCGAAAAATATTGTTCGTAGATACTTGTTATATTAACGCACGAATTGTGGAGACCAAGATGATCTAATTGCCACCAGTTGCGCGGTTCCTACAGCCGCGGTTCCTACACGGATAAGAAGACCCTAAGTCTTCTTATCCGTGAATGTGTTTGAACACGGAAATTTCTTACAGTAAGTAGGTTACGTCTACTCGAGCTTTTGAGCTTTTTTGGATGGCAATGACGCGGTCTGGTATGCGATACTAGGGGTAAAAGGATTAAATAGGAACGAGGAGATTCATTTGGAAGAAGTCAGTAAACACAATTAACTACATTTAAACATTCATTAAACGGCACGAAAATACGTATAATACGTTACACATCTAATAAGAAGAGGGCCAGATGTTCGGATATTCGCGATGACACTCGCGGTTACGCGCGTTATCATGGCGGAGAGGGAGATAGTTTACAAATTTCGGTATCTTTCGAATCTGAAGTAGAAATTCCATGCCGAGGAGCACGGGATATCAGTCTTTGAGGTCGACTAGCATTTCTCGTTGAGGCGGAAGTTAAAGAGAAGAAGCGCACAAGCGGAAGGACGATGGTCAATCCCTCACCACAGAAATCCAAAGGACGCACACAAACGAAACCGCGGAAAGAAAGAGCACACGGACACGTATCTTAAAACAACTACAGGAACCGGAAGCGACCGACTAAAATCGGCCGTTCTCCGTCGTATTCAAAGGTGCACATTCTCCAGAGGTAACTAAAAGCAATGCCATCTAGATCTCATGGGAAGATTGTTGTCTGCCATTACAGTAGTCACGTGTTGTTAAGTGCCCGTGCTTTCAATTGTCGTAATTAAATTGAAATATTGGGTAATTTTTTTAGAATATTTGGGTTTTTGGTTTGTTGACTGTGTTACAGAAGCATTTTATAAATATTAGGGATTAAACGTGATAAGGTCGTGTAAAATGCCGTACATGTGCTGTGTAACCGGTTGTAAAGGCAACTATCCGACCGGATCGAAAGTACTGTACAAGTATTTTCATTTCCAAAGGAAGCTGAATTAGTAGAAAAATGGAAACGATACATTCCTAGAGACAACTTAATTCTCTTAATTCTCGTCAAAACAACAAAGGTAAGTGAATTAATGTTAAAGATAAACTGAATTGATAGTAACTGAAGTAACATAAAAATAACCACTGCTAATAATCATACTTTATGGAAAAGCTTTAAAGAGTAATTTTTGAATATTTAATTAATAGAAATATATAATTAATGACGAAGGTTGTTTTCATGATGTATATAGTGTTTCTTTTCAATGTTGGAAGTAAAATGAAAACTCTAGTTATTTGTACTTTAATCTTTATCATAGGCAGGCGTTATCATCTGTCTCTAAACAAATTAAATACAGTAGAGAATCGAAAATCGGAATCAATTGGGGGACTGGGGTTGTTCAAATTAGTGATTTGTTCCGATTACCCAGGGCCGTTCCGACCCGGGGGTGCAGAGGGTGCGGGGCACCCGGGCGGCAAGCCTAGGGGACGGGCGATCCGCCTTAAAAAAAAGGGAAAAATTAATTTATCATTAAATTAATATAATACATAAATATTATTCTAAATATTATCATTAAAATACTACTATTCTAATATTATTTGAATATATGTACTATTCTAAATATTATTAATTATCTTTTTTATTTGTAAATTTTTAACAACTTTGGGGGAAGGGGCGGTAAAATTATTCTCGCACCCGGGCGGCAGATACCCTAGGAACGGCACTGCGATTACCCATTATGTACGAAAAAATACATTAACCTGTCCGATGTTCAAATTTTTCTCCGTTCGTGTCGCTTCGTGTTGAATTTTCGGCGATTTTAAGCCTAACGAAAATTTTTATAATAATAATCGAGGCTATCGTATCGTTAAAAATTATTTCTGCATTTTGTACAAACAAAATAAATATATTGAAGAATATAAAAACATGAAAATTATACTTTACAAGTAAATCTAGTATCAAAAACGTTCGATTCGGCACGACACAGTCCGACTGAAAATCGTGCCGATTACTGGCGATTCCGATTATCGGGATTCCGATTAACGAGTCTCTACTGTATATATATAGTCTTCTTTTTAATGGATAATCACATCATATAGCGGTGTTAAATTCCTTCATTTTACAGTAAAATCAACGAAAACTATTTTATATGATTTATTACTTCAAACTTTTTTGCTGATTTTTTGGCATTTTCAAGCAGGAAAACACAATATATACATTTTTAAGTAACATAATTATTTTTAAGATTTTTTTAATAATGTGTGCATCTTGAATTTATCTCGAATACTGCTAGAGAAATTGTGAGGCACTAAGAATATGGGAAGCCAGTATGAATGTTTTCTACACTTTCAACATTTATTCTCTATTTTTTTAAATTTGTGTAATATACTACTTTAGTAATTATTAAAGCAATACGCAAAATTTTGTTTTAACTATTTTTTGTTTATTTTAATACAGGTGTGTGTGGGTGGGCAACATTTTCATCCATGAGAAATTGTTTGATTTGCCTATTTCGACATACATTGCAGGGCAATGTTGCTATTGCTTACTGAAAAAAATAAAATGTAAATTTTGTAAAAATCTGTTGGTGTTAAGTGAGGTCTTAGATGAAGAATTGTATTCTTTAATAACAAATATCAGTCAAGGTAAACTCCTCTTTCCTCAGTCTCATATCATCAGTGTTGTTGTTGTTATATAATTTATTATGAAAAACTTTGTGAAAATTTTGAATTAGATTTGCTCAAAATACCAAACAACAGAACATGCCTCACTTTAAATTCAATTGTCTCCGGTGAATCACTTGGGGAAGGATCCTGTCGCGCAAACTTTCATTTTCCTAAAGATATTTGTAAGAAAATAGTATTTATTTCAAGAAACATTTTTGAAGATAATTACTGTAGAAAGAAAAATCAGGCCATTACCAAAGATGCAGACCTAGAAAGAAACAGCTTTTCAGTAAATCCAATTAAAGTTTGTGAAATTGAAGCATTCTATCGAGTAATGCTGTATGCTGGTGACGGTTGAATAACCACTCAATTTATGAGAAAATTCTTTCCTATGTGAATGAAGATTCTATAAAAACACCATACAAAATTATTCGAAAGAGGACATTAATTATATTCTTGAACAACTGCAATATTACATTTTTCGTGTTAATAATTTTTAGGTTAATATTTGGTACTTTTGATTAAATATATCAAATACAAACACATTGTGAGTTTCATATCTATCTCTTCTTTTTACTCAATATCAAATTCATAAACCAGCCGAAGTCTTCGGTGTACATCTATGTCATTATCTAGGAAGAATTTTAATATGTAAGATGTTAAAAAATTGTAAATTGCGAGTTTTCTGTATAAAATTCTACATTTATAGGTAATAGAATAAGAAGAGCAATTAAAACTTAAAGTTATATGTCTGCAGTTCGTATATTTAATACAGTAATTATTTAACAGTATTTTTAAAGAAAAATTATATTGTACTATTCCTCATTACACAACGTTACGATAACACTAAATAATAAATAGAAGGAAATCATCTAAGAAGTAAATTGTACCGCGTGCTTCCCTGCCGGCATCGAATTGTTATGACTACTCTTGTTAGCACTACTTCCGAGAGCACAGGCCTGATTATCTAAGTGGCATTGCTAAAAGTCGAAAGGTATCTTAAGGTGTCACTATGGACTCTGAGAAAGCGTAAGATGACACACTCTCAGGTCAGAAAATTGACATATAGGCCTACTAGCTTCTAATGAGATCGTCATCGGGTTGTTTTCTGTTTTGTTTTGTTCGGTTCACAATAATTTGATATCGGAGAAGCTAAGCGCTGATGCCAAAATATATGATTTGCAATTAAATTATTATTTCGCAGTAATTTTAAGAAAAGAAATTAAAATGTAGATACAGTGGAACCGCGCTTAAAGAACAACTCGCGTAACGAAGAAAGCAATTTTTAAAAATGACTCGCTTAACGAGCAAAATTTCGCATAACGAATGACGACGAGAGGGGAAGTCCCGGATTTTGCGCATGCTCCATCACGCTATTATCTGTGATTTTTTTATTTTCTGCAAATGGAATTCTCATTCCAGGTCGGTTCATTCCGTGATAAAAGAAAAGACGACGATGATTCACGTTTCTTAACAACATACATTGTATAATTTTCTTTGAATAAACGGTATACATAAAATACCCTATTTACTCGCGTATAAGACGATCTCGCATATAGGACAAGATGTGACTTTAAAGATCAAAATAAAGAAAATTAGATTTATTAATACAATTCTAATTTTATTTCGTTTAATCGCAAATAAATTACCATCAAATGCGCGTATTAAGGAAACAACCATGTTTTCTCGACGCAATCACCTTTTGTCTACTCGGACTCGCCCTTCCAAGCTTCGTTACAATTCTCCTCTTTTTCACTCTCTCTCCACAAAGCATCGTTCTCTGATCCGTCCAGTGAATTTAAAATTCAGTATTTCCCGAATGACTGCTATCGGCTTTCGAAGATTCCTATTCCGCGCACCCGATATACCCACGTAGCAAAACCAAAAGATTGTAATGTACGAGACAGGAACAAGTTTACTTTTAATGATTCAGAAAGTACAAATAGTCATTAAAAATACCAATTTAACAAATATAAAATAACTACATTTATAATCATTGCTAAGTGACCAGCTATTTTCGGATCATTTCTTTAAAAGCGACATTCACCTTGGCCTCGACAGCACTCTGCTATAATGGCAGCGTGAACTATACACAATTCACAAAAATTAATGCTAAAACGCAAAAAATTGTTCGCTAGCGCGTATAGGACGACCTAGGTTTTTCAAGACGTGAAAAATGAATGAAAAACCTCATCTTATACGCGAGTAAATACGGTATTTGAGTATTTTTTCGGCACGGAACGCAAAATCCTATTTTGCATTAATTTCTATGGGGAAAATTGTTTCTCTTAACGAGTGTTTCGCATTACGAGTAAAGTTCTGAAACGAATTATGCTCGTTAAGCGAGGTTTTAATTTATTTAAATTTCCATGGCTGTTAACTTCCTACGGATTTAAATGATATTTAAATATTAATTTTACAACTTCTCTGACTATTTTTAAAAA
The DNA here is from genome assembly GCF_030686945.1 of Centruroides vittatus. Classification (NCBI taxonomy): domain Eukaryota; kingdom Metazoa; phylum Arthropoda; class Arachnida; order Scorpiones; family Buthidae; genus Centruroides; species Centruroides vittatus. Next base: position 9,102 of record NW_027120863.1, on the reverse strand, counting down.
TTAAGCTGTGATGATAAAGTTATTGAAAACATAAAAACAGCCACACATGTGTTAATTGCTAGCTTTCGAAGTACAGCACGCTTCAACAATTAATTAAAGCTTTCGATTTAATTAACTTTCAACATACCACACTCGGATCGTATGTCACTTAACGTGGTGTATTTTACGTAATTAAATATCTAAGTATATAAAACTACTTGTCCCGACTGACTGATTTATAATCGCCCAGAGCAAACCGCTGAACTTGAAGAGGTGAAATTTGATACACAGTTAGGGTACGTCATGAAAGAGCAAACTAAAAAGGAATTTTTCGAAATTCCTTGGCAAGGGGGAAAGGAAGAGCATTTAAGGCTTAACCTGAAGAACGGCTTCTACTGTACTATTTTACACGCGATATTTTGTTTTCAACTACAATTAGTCTTTATCGAGTACTTAGGTTTATTAAATTGATAACATTTCAGACGTTGTAATAAAAATTTTTATATATTTCGATTTTTTAACCAAATGTTCGTACCGTTTTAAATTGGATTTTGTTATTGCACATTGGTTCGATTATAGAACGATTGTAAACGTTCCAGAAAATTGATAAAATTGAAAACAGTTTGTTTGATTCTCGGCAATTCTCCTCATTCTCAGCGGAAGGTGTTATATAACAATTACTATGGTTGTTGTAATACTGAATATTAATGGTGTTTGCTTGCATAATTTGTGCGGGCGAAGTGGCAGGTAGCAGCTGGTAATAAGAAAAAATACATTGTGTTTGGATAGTGCCAAAATTTTACACTCATCGAAGTTTTCACTGTACTTCACAATTTCACTTCCTCCGTTCTATTGAGTGAGGCAGACCGAACAGAAATTCGAGACTTTAGTACTTCTGATTTCTGTCTTTTTACTCTCTACTGTTTTCCTCACATAACATGAATACAATTAAATATCCCGCAAAGTTTTAAATTTCCATCTCTTCGGGTTTTTTTACCTTTTCCTACCATGTAATCTTTACTGTCTTTTTTTGGCGACCTTTGTATTATTTTTCACCTTGTCTCTTGAGCAGTATTTTGGCCTCATTTTTGTTTTTTCTCTTTGTATCGTTCTAGATAAACCGTTAATTTCGTATAGTTTTAAAGCCCGCGTTTCCTTTTTGTTTTTAAATTTTATTAAACAATATGAATACGAAACAGTATTTAATTTAATTTATGCGTGTGATGTCTATCCGTAAATTTAATTTATTTTTAGTTTTAACTAATAATTTTGATAAAACATTTATAATTATAAACATAAGGAAGACTAAAGTATTGTATCGAGAAATCTCAAGTCGTATTGTTTAAACTTTGCCATTAATTATGCTTTAAACCAAACGCGCTACATTTCATTCTAATTAATGTATAACGAGTTCGACTACGTTGACGATACGATAGACAATGAAAAACGTGCTATTTTAATTTTCGGATCGGGCGAAAAAGGCCGACATTGGGAATTTTAACATTGTTTTAAAAATGGAAAAAATTCCATTTTTAAAACTAATCTAAAATTTAACATATTTCTATTTTTAACTAACAGAAATTACGAATAAAGTAATCGTAATTTGTAACTATGACCCGAACTTGATACAAATTCAGTTCCTGCTATCGGCGCTGTTGGTCGTAGCGGCGTAATTTAGAATTACGGTAATCTTCGCTCTGGATATGGAGCAGTGATTCTTGACCTATCTCGAGTGTTTCACGAAAGAAAAGATTTTAAACATTTTATTCAAATTTTTCCCATTGTATATTCGTAGACAATTTCATGTTTCTATTTTATTTAACATGTTAAGGTCTATCAGTTTATTGCTTCATTGTTTCCCGAGAATAGTAAACATGGAATCGCTTATCAATTTTTGAATGTATTGATGCTAGCGCTCCGTATAATAAAGGTATATGAATGGTGTTTCGCGGCCTCAGAAAAATTAAGGACCATTGATCTAGAGCACAAACTGCCAGAGTGATGCTTGCCAGTAATAATTGACACCTATCGCTTTGTCATTCTGAAAGTTTATTTCTGCTGTCACTCGTACGTTTGTCGGTCGTTTCCAAACGATTTCAACTTAATATCTACGTAATGGAAAGACACAAACGGTGTTATAGCGACAACTGCACAAACACTGGCAGAGAGAATATAATGCTTTTCTTTCATTCTAAAGATGCAGAACTCGTTAACGTCTTTATGTTATTTTTCTAACTAGAGTTTTTATTGGTTTTCGTGAATTAAAATTTAATTCTGGATTAAACTTTCACGAATATATTATTAAATCTTTATTCAAAAGTCATTAGACCAGAAGAGCGTTTAAAAGTCTTGACGTTTCTCATGTGTGACGGCAAAAAAATCTTCTAGACTTTATATAAAATGACATTCTGCCGTATTACAAAATATGTAACGTGTTTGTTGTTCGAGATTCACACTAATAAATTCAAATAAAACTTTTAAATAATAAAATACATTAAACAGAACCTATGGCTTACTCTTTATTTTTGCTGGAAAAATGCACTAATTTCGATTAAAAATTCTGGATTTTTAAATAAAAATACATAGAAGTTACTTTATAGAATGCGTCTTAAAAATAAGTAAATGAAAGACAAATTAATTTGAAAATATATATACGTACACGTATATGTGTACGCTACATGTGTACATAAACACATACACATAAACGTTGATTGTCAACAACTTTTATGATTAGTTTTTTAATTGTAACTTATAAACTTATAATTTGTAGACAATTTTCTTTCGTTTCTTGCCGTAACTGTATAAGCGTAGTAACCATTATTTAGAAAAGTACATCTGTTAAAGAGTTGTTTTTTAAACTCGTTTATTTTTAAGAAATTTACAACTTTTTAAAGTTTATTGTTTTTAATATATATAATAACCGATCCCATTGCTTGATTTATTTATTATCTAGAAAGATCTGTTACAAAATTACTAAATATATAAGTAGTTTCCGCTCTATCACTTTGGGAAAAGTAAGATGTACAGCTCTAAAGCGGAATATATACGCTTAATTGCGATAAAGAGAGGCCAATTGTTCTTAAATATTGCATTTCAAATCCCGGACGTTACGACGCAATCAGCTCTGCAAACGTATATTTGTTCAGGTGGACGCTCACAGGCGTCATTGCAGACGGAGTGACCGCTGTTCGGCCTGTTACTAATGAGTTTGATGCGTTCATTCTCATTTACTACAATACTATTTATATATTAAATTCATCTCCCCTTTCGATACTACCAGCAACTCCACAATACAGAAACGGCAACAAATAATAATAAATATAAAGCAATAATATTTTAAAAAATTATAAGTAGCCCTTATCACGAATACCCCTTAAAAATTTTTGCCAAAAATAATCGTTAAATTCTTATAATTAAATAAATTCCACGTAGATTTATGATTGTGAATTAATAACAAGCTAAATTACTTTGGGTTAATAAAATATTTTTATTTTAATAATTTGGCAATTGTAAAGAACATATAACTTTTAATTATAAAAAGTAACTAATGAAAGTGTTTTTGAATATTTCTACTCGTGCAAACCAAGTTCATTTGCATCACCCGACTGCTTTCAGTAAGCAAATATTGTTTACACACAAACTATTGTTTTTATCGTCCCGAAGGTCATCAGGAATAATAATTTCTGCATAAATCGAGTGTTGACGTTATACTGTGATCAAACTCGTGGCTGAGAAGAGAAACTCGTTGGCGTCATTACGTGTAGGATAAATTATTTTCCGTAAACAAATTAAATCGTTAAAGCTCGGTAAAATATTCGCTTCAGAACTTTCGACCCGTGAATTTTCGATTCGATTGTTACCAAACTCGTATTATTATTATTTGCATATTTCTTGTCTTCCATACTTTTTGTAAATAATGTTTAATTGTATATGTTTTTTTTTCTATTAAAATAACAACTTAAGGTAGACCAACAAAATTGTCCTATGAATGGCCCGGCCCGTCTTAATTTACCTGTGGATGTGTAGTTGTAATGGTTTCCATCTTTCATTTATAAAATTAATTTCTAACGTATAACAAGAAAGATGATTCAAATTTAAAATATAATTTTTTATTTTTAAGCGTAATTTACATGAATCTGGCACTTACTATAAGAAATTTAATTAAGCTTCGAAGAATATCGCGTAACGCGCAGAGCTTTTTCTTAGCGTCAGTGGTGTAATAATTGTTAAACAAGAACATAAAGCAACCTTTATTAAAAAACAAAATGCTGTCAAAGATTTAGATATTAATTCTTAGATTGGAACTTGTCCCCAAAAATTGTGTAGGCGTCCCGAATGCCATAGTTACTTTACTCGTACTGGAGTGAGAGTTAGATAAAGAATCTGTCAATTGATGGCTACGTGACTAATATTCTGTCTCTTACAAGTAAGAAATATTATTATTCTTGTTGTTGTCGCTGCTTTAATTTACACTCTCAATCTTAATTAATTTTCTTATTTTGTTATTTTGTTGTAATTTTTATGTTGATTGTATTTAATAACAAAAGTTCTGTATTTCTGAACGTTTGTTTTTCTTCCCCGCATGGCGGAGTGTGCTTAAACGAAAATTAGTATTCCGCGGCATACCTGGATGAAATATTTCATTGTTTAGAGTAGAAGAAAATGTAGAACGAGAAAGTCACACGATTGGAAAATTAAACAAATTTCGATGCGAGTTTAACGTATCTGTGTGGAAATGAACATTTCCAACATATTAAAAAATCAAAATATATATTTAATGCGAAACACGTTTGATAAGTTTCTCTAACACAAGAACAATATGCCGCGATGAATTTGACGGATTTGTCTAAATTAACACGATTTATACGCTTTTATGTATTGCTTTTCGATACGATTGCCACGCGGCCAGAGATAGAAACGTGTTTCTAATTTGAATTTCGACCAAGAACTTTGCCGGCTCCGTACACTTTGTCGTGTTTATTTCATTGTTTTTCGTGGAGGACTATCGAATTCAAAGTGTATTATATAACTAAATGAAATATTTCTACGTAACGCCACGCATTCGGGAAAGTATTAATGGTTGTTTCTACAGTTTAAAAGGAATGAAAACTTTGAATGCAGAACTGAGAATGACTCGATAATTGCCCGATAAATATTCAAGGGGTAAAAGTAAGAAAACGATAAATTACGCCACGTTAGAGAAGTGAATTATTATTTCGCGAATGGCATACAATCACGTAACCAGTTTAAATACCGTAAATTCTGACTTAATTCTAATGAGTATGTGAGATCTGGAAATCCCCTGGAACGAACGTTGTAATATATTATATTCGAATTAATAATTACTCCTTTCCTCTATCCGGTTACAATCCGAATATAATACGAATTATAATAAAATGAATCCCTATATCGAATCGAAAAATTCTCCTATTATAAACATCTCGTCTAAAAACTGACTTGGATGTAAACATCCTGCCTAAAAACGGTCCCGGACGAGAAAATATGCGTCCCCGGCCGTATAACTATCAACTATCCATTGTTCTTATGCTGCGTACAGATCATCTTGCAACTTAAGTTTATAGTTAGCGTCCGAATTCGCCGTATTGTTTCCAATCCCGGGCACACCTATGGCCTAAGCACCTGCACGTGACAAAAATTCCCAGCAGAAAAAGATATATAAGAGGCTCCCTTCCTCCCTCTGGGTGGAGAGTCTTTCATCGATTAAGATCGAGTCGCGAGAACATATTGACTATTGTGCCGTAAGTGCCATCGAACCTGCCAAAGAAAGGAATCTTCGACCATCGTTACGAACAGCATATTTGAATCACTGATTGTCCCAGAGGTATGGAACCCACTTATGTGAACTCTCTCTCTCCCGTCGCGTGATAGGGCTATATAGAGCTATATATATATATATATGTCACCCCTTTTTATGTCAGATTTTTGTAACGTATACTTTGTTTTCCATTAAATCGTTGTTAACCTGTTAAATGGTGTCTTGTTTGCTCGAATATTCGCTTATCGTCTTACCACGACTCCACTTTCCCTCCTACACTCGACCAGATAAAAAGCAGTCCCGTCCCTACGGGATCCCTACCGACAAATTAAGCCATTTCGGACAAGTGGGCAAGTCCAACTCCGACTTGTTGCCGACATTAACCAGAGGTCTGACCTCGTCGACCCTCCTCGGTACCCACAAGTACAAAACTTGTAAACAATGCAAAATTCTTTTGTTTCAAAGTGTTCGAATAAAAAGAAAAGCAAGAAATAAAAAAACTCCTTAATTAAGGAACGTTTTGTCGTTAGGAACATTTTAAAATTATTCTTTGGAAATTTTTAAATACGAAATTAATTTGTGTAAATTGTGAAATTAAAGGAAGTACGCATTACTCTCATTTTTGCAGTGTCAAGTTACTTTATTCGTGAAACCAAGAATATAGTATTTATACGAATTGCACTCCTGTAGCTTGATAGCAAGATATAACCTCGTGCGTCGATACTAGTAACTCTACATAAATGTCGTAGCATCCTTGAAAATTTTAGAAAAATTACATAAAAATGTATTCAGAGCATTAAAAATACTCGTTGGAAGTTAATCGAATTCGCGTCTTACCGCAGCGAAAATTTTGGGTACATGAAGGCAGATGTGTATTAATCCCGGTTGAAGATAACCACTCTTTTTTTCTACCTGAAACATAGTAGTTCTATCCACGAGACAAGGGTATTTGGCATTGTCATCACCCATACATTTCTTAACCATTTCGAAAGCCTTCGGCAAAGATATTGTCCTGAAAAGTCAATTTTAATGTTTTATAGAGAAAATATACATGAAGTAATTCGACATTTTACAAGAACTTTCTAGTCGTTGTAACTTAGTAATTTGGTGTAATTCCATTATCTTATATATATAAATTCTGTAAACATACACGTTCTTATCGCATTTGCTCTTATCTTCGCCGCATTTTACCGCAGTTAACTGGATTAAAGCAGTGCACGGCACCCTTTCCAGAACATTCATATCTACCCAAAAAGTATATGTCTCGTCATGTTTGATTGGATATGGTTCAACCTTTATGTTGGAAAATTCGAATTTTCGAGTCTTTTCATCGTCTACGAAAGATACAAAAAGTTACCAATGAGTGGCTGTAAATTAAAAATCATCAAACACTTAAAATTCTATTGATGTTCCATGGTTAACAAAAGAAAATTCAGACGATTAAAAACAGTAATTTAAAATATTTTATCGATTTTCCATTTTTTAATGGTTGATCAAATAATATATTTTGCCGATAAGTATGGGTGTCAAATGTCTTCCTAGATCAGCGGTTCCCAACCAGTGGTCCGCAAGAGCTAAAATATGGTCCGCGAAAAATTTATAACTTTTATTCATTTCAAATTATTATTCCCACATTGATACAAACTGAATTTAATTTTTACTAAAAATGTTATGTTTTCTATTATAATAGTACTGTTAAAGCATGTTACTGCTGAGTTTAACGATTACTTATGTTAAAAGTTTTGTTTGAAGTTTATTTTTAGATTGACACAGTTTATTTTTCTTAAACCTTGTGATCGCTGCTAACAAGAATGAAATCAAAGCGGTCTCTGGTCAAAAGAAGGTTGGGAACCGCTGTCCTAGATTAACGCAATATTACGAAACAATGACAAACTGCACAAATATTACGATAGAACGGCAAGATCGCGTCCAAAGAGTTTGTCGTATTCCAATAAAGCCAAAATTCTATTGTTTTGGCAAAAGTTTAAAATCATTTAATTAATAATACGAAATTCAAAAACGCACTCACCGCAATACGATACTTCGTAACACTTTACCCACGAAAATCAAATAAGTATAACAAAGAAGACCGAGGCGTACGACATACGTGTCATGTTATAACAATTCTGTCGGGAATGAGAAAAGATAATACCTATAAATCGGTTTCCGTTGGCCCGATTATTTATAGGGGAGGACTGTTTTCCGAGAAACAGATGCTGGTCGAAGTAACACGCAAGTAAAGTTTCACTTTTTCTTCAAGGAATGAATTTTAACTTAATTTTCATACTCTCTGATAAATAGAAAATTAAATATTTTAGCTTAAAATTAATTAATTAAGTATATTTTAATTAAAATAAATGAACGAAAAAATAAAAGGTAAAGTCAACATTTCACTTTCTTACGTGAATGCTGGTCACTTAATTCAAATTCAGGAAATCGACATCAGCGCTCGAGTTTATTCAGCCGTAAAAATTCCTTTCGGAAGATTACAATCAAAAATTTGTAATGTATATCGATATTATTGAAATATTATTAAATCTTATACAGAATGTTTTCTCGTTTTCTCTTCGAGATTTCTATTGTTCGTTACTAAGGTCATCAGTTATTCATCGATGTTTGTAATCGAGTGAAGTGAGGTTCTTTCTTTTCGTACGGAGTTTCGGATTCTATATGCCGCGATCCGTTTAAATTTACTTTTAATCGACTGACCACGGAGTCCTTTTAGTGCGCCAGTTAATGAATAAATTGTGTCGACTGAGTTTGAAAGCGAGGAAGAAACACGTGAAAGTCTAAGATCGGATTTTTCCCTTCATTAGCCAAACTCGAAACGGGTTCGACTATGCAAATGTGAGTTTGGTAACAATGAAATCGAAAATTCACGGATTGGAAACTCTGAAGCAAATATTTTACTCAGATTTAACGATTTAATTTGTTTCTGGTGCACTTCACCACCAGAAAGCGGAAAATAATTTAACCTACGCGTAATGAACCAACGTGTTTCTCTTCTCAACCATGAATTTGGTCACAGTATAACGTTAAACACTCGATTTATGCAGAAATTTTTATTTCCAATGTCGTTCGGGACAATAAAAACTCTAGTTTATGTGTAAACAATATTTGCTTATTGAAAGCAGTCTTAACTTCTTAACAGTGGAACAGTCAGACGCGGCACTACCACTTAGTTGTGGAGAAGAAGCGTGGAAAATTTTTTAAGAATTTTCACACGCGTTTTTCTTGTTTCTGTTTAGGAAAAAAAAATTTAAACAGTTACGTCTAGTAAAGAAAAAATCGTTCTTTATTGTCATATAAATTTTTATATATGAATTTTTTTCGCGGTAATTTTTCGC
>NW_027120862.1:0-541 GCF_030686945.1 Centruroides vittatus | reverse complement strand
ATTTACTCGACAAGGTAAGTCAAAAATTTCGCGATCTAAAAATTATTTACTCGACAAAGTAAAATAATTTCTAACACTTAAATTAATATCGAACTTATAAACGTGTGATCTAACACACTTAAATTGTGTGTGTTATTTACTTGACAAGGTAAGTCAATCTGAAAAATTTCGCGATCTAAAAATTATATCGACGTCGAAAAATTATTATCAACTAATTTTGTGATTCGTGCTACTCATACATGTTATCGTACGGGAAAATTTTGTGATTCGTGCTACCCATACATGTTATCGTACGAGAAAGTTTTGTGATTCGTGCTACCCATACATGTTATCGTACGGGAAAATTTTGTGATTCGTGCTACCCATACATGTTATCGTACGAGAAAGTTTTGTGATTCGTGCTACCCATACATGTTATCGTACGAGAAAGTTTTGTGATTCGTGCTACCCATACATGTTATCCTACGGGATTTAAAATTTTTGTGATTTCGTGCCACCCATACATGTTATCCTATGGGAATTTTGTGATTCGTGCACCCAA
>NW_027120861.1:0-22605 GCF_030686945.1 Centruroides vittatus | reverse complement strand
TTGATAATAATAATAGTAATTAATAATAATCAGCGCAGAGCCCAAACGATTAGAAATTAAATGTTGAAATTTGGTACACAGTTAGGGTACGTCACGAGAACGCATACTAAGAAAGGATTTTTCGAAATTCCTTTCCACGGAGAGACAGAATTAAGGCATAACACTTCCATTAACAGCAGAAGTGTTACGTAAGAATGGAAGTGTTAAGAGAAAGCGACGTGCAAGACGCAGATGCAGTTTTTTTCGTGTTTGCGGGAAATCGAACATTTTTAGACCTTATAAAAATTCTCGAATTAGTCTGGGAACAGGGGAACCAATTCTTGCATTCTGTGAAAACGGAATTCAAATAAGATTTTTTCGTTTTTATTCGGTTATTTTCAACAAAATCAATGTAACTGATTTCACATAAAATGATTTGTTATTTTTTATTTTTAAAATATTACGTACATGAATTAATTTAGAAATAAATCTTTCGATAAAATAACTTCGAAGGAACGTCTACAAGAATTTAAAATTGAATAAAACTATAACTCATTTGATACTTGAGGAGAGTAAAATGTCAAAATGCATAAAATATAATTTTAAAAATACTTTTTAAATCAAATAATATGAATGTCACACGTAAAAGATCTGAAATCAGCCAAAAGCCGCATGAAAAAACAGAAAAAAAAATGCAATTATATCCTTCTATTTGCAATTATTCTTGAGTTTAAATCATGCGCATTTAATTACTATCGGACAACAAATTAAATTCTACAACATTATTTTTTGCATTGTGTTTTCCATTCTCGGCCAACTCATACATTGAATTAAAGGACACTAAATTTACAGCATTTATTATGTAAATTAAAGTAATTCAAATTAGAAATGGTGAGTGAAACTTTATTTTGTCAAACACTTTTAATTTGGCATCGTTTTTTTTTTTTTTTAAATTACCAAATGAACATTTTCGAATTTAGTTTAATATTGTACCTATAGTACGTATTACAGATTTTACCATAATATATTTAATGTACGATAAATATTTATATTATAAATAATTTATATTTCAATTTCTACTAATTATTCATTTTTACTAAACATAATTTTTTAACAGCAAGGAAAACATCTATGCCCGACGTGCAATAAAACATTTGGGAGAAAACAATATTTACTGTTACACATGCGGACTCACACCGGCGAGAAGCCGTTTAAATGCGAATTTTGCGAACGTTGTTTTTCGGATAAAAGCCATTTAAAACGGCACATGATATTGCATTTGGATGAAAAACCATTCAAGTGCAATTACGACGGCTGTGAACGGAGCTTCAAACGGAAAGATGTGTTAGAACGACACTTGTTCTCATGGCATCATACAAAGATTTTAGATAAAGTAAATATTAGAAATTTTTAAATTTTATTTTTATATTTCGATTCTCAAAGCAATAAAGTTATAAAATAAACAAACACAATATAATTGTATACGGTTATATAAAACATTTAGTTCATTTTTTAGATAAACTCTATAAAATTCTGCTAATTTACAGAAAAAATTGTTAAATAACAATAATAATAAATTACCATAATTATAATTATTGTCATTTCGTGAATTGTGAATACAAAACCGTTCTCTTTATTTACTCTGTGCCAATTTATTATTAAAAATTATTTTAAAAATGGCAGAGACGTTACCTGTAATAAATTCATTTTTATAATTACTAATCTATGATGTTGGAATAATATAAAATTCAAATTACAACGAGTTTAAATTATAAAAAAAATCATTTTTGGCAATTATTATTTTTACAATTGATTTTTCCATTCATTACAACGAGATACATCTTCAACGTGTTGTTATTTTTTAATTTTGTATTTGCATTTCTTAAACTACAAACACCAGAAACATGAACTTTATTGTTTACAGTGTTATTAAGTTATTTCGTGTTTGTTTTTCTTTTCGTTAAAATTACAAATTATATTATAATTTAAACATTAAGTTCAGATTACTGTCGAAAAGACTTCCAAAAACAGTTGTACGACTGGGCGTAATCTCTAATCTCAGTAATAAGATCTAAGCAAATTAGCTGTATTTATATAAAATAATTTTTTATATACATAGTTTAATAAAACATGAACAAAATCTTTTGATTCCGACATTATCACAATGAAAGAAATCGTTGAAACAAACATTTTACAACTTTTTTACAAATAATTGACATCAAGTATTTGCATTTAAAGAGTTACATTTGTGTTTTCACATATTGTGAAATTTCGATTGTTTAGGTTACATACACATAAAATAAGCATATACAATATGATTTTATCTGAATATATAAAGTTTTATATTAATTTCAAAAATCATTGAAACTGTACACTTTTCTGAAACTAAGCTGAATATAATTATAACATGAACAACAACAATAATCATAAATAATAGTAATTATTATTATTATTATTTTTGAAGCTAGGAAACTTTTTAAAATTATTATTTAATTTATTTGCTTGCGTGTTTCGTAAAAACAATTTTTCTAATTTATTGTGTGCTAATTCATAACTTGAAAACCTTTTTAAAGTCGAACAGACTTTACCCATAAGCCATTCACCACAACTAGAGTTAACATATTTATAATTTATGATATAACATATAAAATATTGCCTGCTTTAATGTATTGTCAATAATTATTTTATAAATTATTATGAATTTAGATTTCACCAGATGACCCGAAGATCACAAGCCGTAAATGTCATATCTGCGGAATAATTTTATCCGATCCCTATGCTTTAAGACGTCACCTGAGAAGTCACACCGGAGAGCGGCCATTTTCGTGTAATATTTGCAACGAAACATTTACATTCGAATCTGAATTAAAGACACACGAGAAAAAGATTCATCCGAAAGCGGAAACACAAAATCGCTTCCAGGTAAATTTACAAATGTTTTTTAGGAATGAATTTTAAGCATATATTCTATTATAAGCATATGACTATAACTATATGATTAATATTAATCTCTGCTTTTATTTAAAACAAATTTCCGAATAAGAAAGAATTAATTAAGTTCATTTTGACAGTAGAAAAATATAATCAGCGAGAAGTCGCCGAAATCAAACAGGCTGCATCTTGACTGCTGTGACTGTGAGAAGTCTGGATGCAACCTGTAACACTTTTCCGAAATTTCGAGATTAGTGCGTGACTGTATCGTCAATGTAATTTGCATGAATTTTTTTTTACTCGTGAGCATTTTTTTTATCTGTGATAGATTAAACAATATTTAACAGAAATGTTACAAATATTATGGAACAGGCTAAGTAGGGGAGAGCGGGGCTACAAGTTCCGTTTTTTAGTCAACCTTATATTTTGTTAAGGAAACATAATTCTAGCATAAGTATTAAGAGATTAAAATTTAGTAATATATCTAACTTTGCTATAAATACAGTTTTTGGGGTTCATTTTTTGTAAGTTTTTTTTATAATTAATAATACAATACCTAAAGTCGGAAAGTAACAACTTACCCCGGTTCGGGGCATGTTGTTAACAGGGTGGAACAAGTTGTTACGAGATCTGTGAAAGGTGTAATATGTAAAAAAAACAATAATTTATTTAACTAAGTATGTATTTAAAGACTAATCAATAATATTTCATCAATAATTAGTTGTTTTTCTTAAATTTATTATAAAGAAAACATTTTTACTTTTTAACATTTATAATTTTTATTTAACGATTGAAACATTAACCATTATATTAGCTTAAGTAGCTAATTAACCTTGAAAAATTATCAATTATCAACGTTTAATCACATTAGAAAGTCGTCTTTGACTGAAAATAATATTATACTTATAAATCATCACAAGATTCATCAGAACCGCAATTCGGACAAAAGTATGTTAACATGTCACGATATTTTCTACATCTGGAATGGGCCCAGTTCTTACATTCTTGACACTGGACCTATTCTTCACCAGAACGTGAGTTAGAGTAACGGTCACAGCAGACTAAACAATAATACTCTAAACCAGTGGTCCCCAACCCTATGCCCGCGGGCACCATTGCGCCCGCCGATCGTTTTTCGTGTGCCCGCTGCTGTGCGACCACGATAAAAATAAAAATATTTCGGTTTTCAATAAAATGCTAAGTAAAAGTTTTTTCGTTTTTAATGATTAACCACTCAAAAGTAGAAATGGCGTCCAACACAGATAAAAGCACGAAGCGAAATGCGACCGATTTCTTTTTCCCCTCCGCCAAATCTTCACCAACCAAATTTCCCATACCTAAAATGAAATAAACCGGTCCGTTCTGAATATCATAAAATCAAAGTACAGATCACGACTTACAGATGAACACCTTGACGATTGCTTACGAGCAGGAATATCATCATACTCTCCTAATTACGAAGCAATGGCCAATGAAATGCAATGCCAAAAATCACATTTACTTTCAGATTTATATTTTTTATAAAGAATTTTTATACTCTGTAGATTTTGCATGCATTGTTTAGTAATTATTTGTTTTGTAAAAATTATTGTTAATAGTCTTGTGTATGTTTTATTACATTTTTGGAATTAAATGTTTTCTGTACATTATGTGTATGTATTATTAACTATGTCCAAGTATAAATTCACCTTGAAAAAATAAATGGTGCTCGCCGTTCGGCCGGTATTTTAGAATGTGCTCTTAAGTACAAAAAGGTTGGGGACCCCTGCTCTAAACTATCCTCTTCACTCTCAGAACTTTCACTGCTCGTTTGTACAACCTGTCGTTTACTGGACTTCCCCTTTCCTTTTCCTTTTAGCGTTCTCTTGTCGTTCCCTTTTATTTTATTCCCTTGACATCTTTTACCCTTCTCTTTTCTTTTATTTTTTCTTACTTCTTCATTATCAATTTTTACCTTCCTTTTCTTGCTTTGCTCTTCTGCCAGGGCTTGTTTCTCAGGAGTGTCTGTTAAAATTGCGGATTTTCTATGACGTCTCTTGGTCGTTCCACTCCGTGGTGGTGCCTTTGGAAAGGGACGAATTGCTTCTGGGGAGAAAGGAACATCCTTTCCATGTTCTTGTAGGCCTATAACACCAGAAGTTGCAGGCAAATTCACAACTCCTGATGGCCCCGGCTGACCGAAGATTTGTCTTTCATCAATAATGCTTACAGTTTCACGTGCATTGTTGGATTTGTCTATTTTAGTTTCTGTCTCTGAAACTTTCATATCAATTATATCAATATCATTTATAGGTGTGGTGCCTGCAGAGACACTATCATGCGTTGGAGCCAAAGGATGATCTGTGACGAAAGATGGAGCAAAGTCGTCTTCAGTGAAAATATTAGGATCATATGGCCAAATGCCAGCCTTTTTAAAAGAGCTCATTATATTGGTAGGGGTTGCTGCAATTGGTAACGCATATTTTACGATCTCAGGGATCTCATATATTGACATTGTCTTGCCAGGGTTGCTGCGTAGCCAGTTGTCTTGAGCCTTTGCACAATAATTTTTAAACGGTGCATTCACTCCAACGTCCAATGGTTGCAGACGGTGTGTACAATGAGGCGGGAATGACAGCATTACAATGGAGTTACATTTCGCTTTTTCTACCACATTGATATCGACGTGAGATTGGTGATTATCAACCAATAACAAAACTGGATCTGAAGGTGATAATCTGGTGTGTTTGATGAAGTGATCCGTATATATGAGGAACTCCATAGCTGTCATCCATCCAGAGCTATTTCCTGCACCAATAGATTCCGGTGGTCCGCCTTTGATAAATAAATCCTTGTATTTAAGTCGAGGGAAAATAAACATAGGAGGAACTGTGTGTCCTAATGCATTTGCTGCCAGTTCTACGGTGACTAATGTACCTCGTTCTGCCGATACTATAGCTCCAACTTGCTTAGTTCCCTTTTTAGCAATAATTTTCTTTGGCTTTAGCACTGTTGTAACGCAAGTTTCATCTAAATTATATATTTTCGAGGGCGGAAATTTATATTTATCCAACACTGTGCCTAGCTTTGTAAAAAATTCGTTAACATTGTGTTTATTAAAAGATGTTGCTCTGCTAGCACTTGTCGATTCTGGGGCTCTAATCGAGAGTTCAGGATTTCTCTTTAAAAAACCAGTCAGCCAATCTGGACCAGCTTTTCCATTCTCATGCCAACATGGTGGAATAGCAGAAGCGTTGAATTTCTGTGCACATTCATATGCTAATTTTCGCACTTCCTCTGGTAGAAGACCAAAGAACATTGTTGCACATTGTAACAAATATTCTGCCAACTTCTTTTCCTTTTCTTCACTAAAGATCAATCTTGTTTTTTTGTAGCCAACAGCAGCGTTTTCTTTTCCAGATTTTAACTTCCTTACAAATCTGTATAACGTCATGTGACAAATATCTAATTCTCTGGCCACAGTTTTTATTTTTTTACCATTTTTAATAACTTCATCTGCAGCTCTTTGTATCAACTCTTGAGATACAGAACCCCGTGTCGTTTTTCGAATGTAAGTCCGCATACTGCAAAAGAAAAAAAACATTATTTTTACTGCATTACCGCTACAGATGAACTGGGGCAAGTTGTTCCAAAGTCACAACATGCCCCGAAAGAAGGGAACATCTAGCCCCGATAACACATGGGTTCAAAACAGCAACTACTAGATTAGGTTACGAGACATATACAGTTTTAGCGTAGTATATCAAGATACTCGATATATTTTTGAATGAAAATACTAAATAACTAATCGCTAATTATTTAAATTCGCCAGATATAACAAAAATATCAAACACGAAAATGTTTACTTACGTAGATCAGCGATGTACAGGTTCCGTTTCCAATGTTCCAAACTTCACTAGACTGACTAAGATGGCTGCCGTCCGTGCGCAAAAACGTTCGATTTCATGACGTATTTGTTAATTATATATATATATATTTTTTTTTATGGAGCTATTTCAATCGGAACAACTTACCCCGAAAACTTTTAGCCCCGGTCTCCCCTACCATACAGATACATTTACTGTGCCATAAAATCAACATTACCCCATGCAAATAAATTTTGATTTGACATTATTTTCTGATATAATTCGCTTTGATAACATTAATGAAGTGCATTTATATTTGTTAACCGATTATTGTTAAAATTATTAATTATAAAACATTTGTTACAATTGCGAATAAATTTTGAAATTTTAAAAACATTGTGAAATATTTGATCTTAATTAGCTTAAAAATCTGTTAACTCTTAAAGCATTACATATACATAATGCAGTTCATAATTATTGAAATTCCATATTTCTATGCAATCCGCATTGTAGTATATTGTGTACATTTATGTTATTTATGTTATTTACTTTTAGAAAAGTATACAAGGCGTTCAACAAGAGCAGCAAGAACAACCATCGACAAGTTCTCAAACAGCACAGTCAATAGAATTCGGAGAAATTTCTTCACAAGAGACTATTTTTACTCTAAAAGAATGTGAAGAATTTCTTGAAAGCCTTAACGACAATTTAGAAATTAGACAATTGGAAACATCCTCACCTGCAAATTTATTACCAAACATGGACGTTGAAGAAAGAAAATTGGAAAGTCCGTTCAGCCGTGAACAATTTTTAGACGACGATTCACTAAAAGAACACGAAAGAACATTCCATCCGTCTGATTAATTAATTCTAGACAACAAATTTTACAATTATATTAATTTAAAAATGTTTCAAATGATTAATATTTCGATATTTAATAATGGAAGCAAAATTGTATGTTCAGCAGAACAACGTTAGTTAATAGTTTGTGATAAATATGAAATCGTCGTAGAAAGTACAAAATTAATTTAATTTATAGCAGAAATTATTTAATTATATCTTCGTAGAATTTGAATGAAACGAAATTCGACAGTTATTTTTCACATTAATTATTTCACCAAAATCAAATTATCTAATCCTCGATAAGACACTTAATTTTCTTATGCTTGTTTAATAGATAAGCTTTAATTAAATAAATTTTCGATTTTTTTTAATGAAACCGTGTCTCGTTCTTTTTGAGCTTAGTAAACACTAGTGTTGAGTTGTGTTCCAAAGACACTTGGCAAGTTTTCCATCAAGTATCATTATTCAGTTTAGTCGATACGGAAACCAGCGAACGCCATACGTGGCAACACAAACCATACCAGCGCAAACGTCAAAAAAGGGGAAAATGGAGGCGGGAACAGCTCAAAAATTTTTTACAGTTGCAATATATTTTTAGGTTTTACAGTTGTAATGTATTTTTACAGTCAAAGAATTTTTAAATTGTAATGTACAGTACAAAAGAATTAAGACAGTTTTAAACGATTTTAAATTATAAAAAGTTTAACCAACAGGTATAGTACGTCTATCTATCGTTTGTATACTCAATTTTTCTGTAATAGTTAAAAAAATATATCCTGCATTATAGTTAATTTAAATTAAATCTCTTGAGGATGCTGTCTGTACACGAGTCGTTCTAACTGATTTTTCCGTTTAATGCTCCGTTAACAGCCTTTGTAATTGTAATTGTCTTTACATATCCTTCTGGGGAAACATCAAAGTGAACGTCTACAAAAATCCAAAAATGATAAACCAAAACTCGTTTGCTAATTCAAGTGAGTAAATAGCCAAAATGCATAAAATATGGTTTTAAAAGTAATTTTCATTATACCTTTCAAAAATATGACGAACAATATGAATGTGACGGCTAAAATATTTGAAATCAGCCAAAAGTCACATAAGAAAACAGGAATAAAATGCAATTATATCTCTGTGTTTCTAATTTCAGTATTCTTGTGTTCAAATCATGCGCATTTAATCACTCTCGGACAACAATAAAATTCTATAACATTATTTCTGTGCATTGTTGTTTTCATTTTCAAACAGGTTATTACGTTGAATTTAAAATACTAAATTTACAGCAATTTACTATTAAAATTAAATTAATTAAAATTAGAAATGGTGAGTAAAACCTTTATTTTGTCAAACACTTTTCATTTGGCATCGTTTTTATTAAAAATTACTAAAAGGACACTTTCAATCTTAAATTACGTTTCATACCTTGAGTACATATTACAGATTTTACCATAATATTTTAATGTACGATAAATATTTATATTATTACTAATTATTTATTTTTACTCAACGGAATTTTTTAAAAGGAAGGAATACACCAATGCCCGACTTGTAATAAAACATTTGGGAGAAAACACAATTTACAGAGACACATGCGGACTCACACAAATGAGAAGCAGTTTAAATGTGAAATCTGCGAATGTCGTTTTTCGGATGGAAGCAATTTAAAACGGCACATAATATCGCATTCGTATGAAAGACCATTCATGTGCATTTACACAAGTTGTGGATAGAGCTTTAAACGAAAAAATGAGTTAGAACGACACTTGTACAGACAGCATCCTCAAGAGATTTTATCTAAAGTAAATATTATTTAAGTTCTTATAAAGTATAAAAACCAGAAACTTCTTTTTTATTGCTTACGGTGTTATTAAATTACTTCATGTTATGTTGCTAAAAATACGAATTGTATTATCTTTTTAATATTAAATTCTGGTTACAGTAGAAAAGGGTTCCAAAAACAGTCGTACGTCCGTGCGTAATTACTGTTATCAGTAATAAAATTTAATATAAATTACTGAGCAACACCTTGTAATCCGTATTTTTACAAAATAATTCTCTATATACGTTGTTTAATAAAATTCCGATATCACAATAAAAAAATCGTAGAAATCGATTCACAATTTTTTTCTAAATAATTGACATGAAGTATTTGCATTTAAAGAAGTACGTTTCGTGTTTTATATGTTGTGAAATAATATCACTGAAAACTTATTGAATAATTAGATTCCACCAGATGACCCAACTTTAGAAAGCCGTACGTGTCACGTATGCAGAAAACCTTTTGAAAATTTATCTGCTTTAAGAATCCACTTGAAAACTCACACCAGAGAACGACTATTTTCGTGTAATTTTTGCAACGACGCATTCACACTCAAATACATCTTAAACAGACACATCGGAATGTTTCATCCGGCGAGAGGAAACTCCATTTTGCTGCGACGTAAGTTTATAAATTCGTTAATGGTTAAACTTTTAACACCCAATCGACTATTAGCATGAAAAAATAATAATATTTCACCTATTTTACCAGCAAACACCAGCAGTTTTATATTTACTTATCCCATATATTCCAAACACGTGTATTTGTAAAATTCGATATTGCGAGTAAGTAAGTTTCTTTGTATTTAACAAGATAATTCCTGTGTTAAAAATGTACAACGATTCTGGATTCTTCGTATAGTAGCAGCCATCAATACGTGCAGAGTGAGCATTTCTCGTGTGGACTATATAGGTCATTCGATAGTTGGTGTGTATCATAATGTTTCTGTGTCATTTCTTGTATTTAAGACAAGACATTAACTAAACAAGATTTATTTACTTTCGTTGTGGTATCGTCATCTCCTTGTTACCGTTTGTGTTTACCATCAAAATAACGTCAATTAACTTTTCTTTACTCAGGACAACGCTTTTATTTCTAAGAAAATAATCAATACTCTACATAATTTTCATGGATTCAAACTTATGGAACACTCTATGTACTGTACATACAACTCGTCATTAACGCCTAAAATTGATATGTTTGGTTACATTAAATCAATGTGTCGCCTTACAAATTATAGGCTATGATTAGATAATTCCTCCCCCATTTAAGGTTGATTAATTATCTGGATCAATATGTAAGAGTAGGGGCAACGAAACAATTATTGTAAACAATAAGAAGCTTAAAATAATTGTCCGAAATGACATTAAAAATATCTGTACGTCGGGATATGTATGATATTTCTTGACGTACCCCTAGCTCACGTGTGCTGCTGACAGATTTGGGTGGTTTCGGTCGAAAAGCTAGAGCACATGAGAATAAAATAAAAGTTCAGAACTTGCGCTATTTTTACGCAGTTACGGAAGTAGGTAGCGAAAGAGTATAGAAGAGAACAATCGTGGGAAAAATATCAGTATTCCTGAGTCCACAGTTTAAATAGGATTTTAGCGAATTAAAGAGTTCTGATTGGTTTAGATATTTCTTTTCTTCTGAATTGATCACCACCGTGTTCTCAGATTTTTGCTTGTTTGTTAATTTACAGAAACGCAACACTTCGAATGTGCGTATTTGGGATTTCTTCTGGGAAGTCTTTTTAATAGTAACTGGCCCATTTTCAGGCTTTACAAGCATGGCGAAAACCCAAAAAAGCAAGGTGGAAAGCCGTCGTTGGAAGGCACGAACACACGACCGAACTTCCAGTGTACAGGAAACGGAACGGCTTGTTTACTGGTGGACAGTTTCAGTATATAACAAGACTTAAAATAGAAGGCGAGAAATTCGATCGTTCGGATACAGTTCGTTATCTGGACACTTTATTATGATTAATAATTAAAATAGTTTTTTAGAATAAAATCTTATAACAGTCAGGAAAGTTACGCAACTCGTTGCAAGGTTTTTTTTAAGCTATTTTGTTCTCATATCTTGAAATTTAGGAATTTTATCGATTCCCTTTCCTACGTTTTTTCTTCCATTAAAATTATTTCTCGAATATAGAAATAGTGCAAGCACTTTTTCTATACTTGATGAGTTAATGAACCATACAATTAGTTACTTGTTATATCTAGTATGTTTGTTATAAGCAACATAAACTTTAATTTATATTAAATGTAATGTAAAAGGCATCATTGGACCTTTATGACACGAAACTTATAAAATCCGTTAAATTATTTAAACAAATAAAAAAGTTTTCGTTTATTATTATGTATATTAAAAGTCGAAATACACTAAATACATCAGTGAACTTAAAAAATCAATACTTCCACTTGAAATTACTTTGAAAAGTGTGTCGGGTAAAAATAATCTTGCGACGCAAGTTAAATGATTAAAATGAACTAATGTTATAAATTAACGTATATTAAAAAGCAATTTTAAACACATTTTTTACATAGTTTTATTGACTAAATCTATAAAATTAAGAAATTTTAAATGAAATTAATTGGGGCCTCCTGCCCCCGAAATTTTCTATATCTGGTCTCGACGTTCATCTCTCTAACTCAGTTTTCGGAATTATGGAAAGACTGACAGAGGGACAGACGGACGACAGTTGGAATTTATAGGTTTAATATTATCGAGAGCAAGAAACAAAGTGTTTACACGCCCATGGTTTAAAAAACACCGAATGTGTAATGACAAATTACAACGATAGGAACCGATACTCAGCAACTGTAGTGAATAATGTTTTATTTATAGACATCCAGGAAAGTTTTTTTGTTATACACGCAAATTGGTCTTAGAAAAATACTAAAAATCTGTAGAGAGTATATAGTAAATCTTATTGAATATATTTACAGGATGCAAAAAACAATATTAAAGACGTTATAAGTGAGAAGAAGAAAAAATTTGATCTTTGTTTAGCTGCAGGAATCCATTCCGTCGAAACACAAAAACATCGATCATTTCTGAAATGGCGAGCGACATATCACACGATCCTGAAGACATTCTCGAAGACACTACCTTCGAAACAGATGTGGAACCATCGACATCTTTCGATCTGTTCCCAGAAGTAAGAATCGATCGATATGAATTGGAATGTCTCTTGTGTCAAGTTAAGTTTGACGAAGAAGTTTCTATGCAAGAACACATGAGAAAGTATCATTAAGGAACATTTTCAATGTGAAAACATTGAAATATTTTTTACTTTAATATACTTTTATTTTACCGATTATTCCTCTGAAATTCTTTCGATTTTAATTTGATGTCATCTACTTGTAAAGATTTTAAATATGTGTTTAAAATTTTAATTTTTGTAACAAAATCACAGACGTTATTTAATATTCAAAATGTACTGATTTAAATGAAATATAAATTACTAATAAATTCTCAATTATTTTCATAAAGTTTAGACCTTCTCTTTTTGAAAACTACCAAGTAAAAATAATTTAATTTGAAATTGTATGGAGTTTTTATATTGTTTTTCTATAAACACAAATTAAGTGCATAAACACATTAATTTTTCAACGTTATAGAGTTGTAGAGGACATTTACTCAGAATATTAAAACCATGTGGTAAGCTTCAATCTGTCAGTGACTAGTGTCGAGACATCTAATATGAATGCAAAAGAAAACAAAATAAAATTAATATAAACAGAGTTTTAATATTCTAGAAAAGCGCGATAGAATGAGGTTACACATGAAAGTGTAGGTGTTTGGTACACAGATAGGATTGCACTAGTGTTTTGAGAAAGAGAGATCCTTGCACATCTCTAACAATAGTTGCTAAACTTGGCAGAGGCCCACGAATTTTCATAAGAATGATTATTTTTATTTTAATAAAGTATTTTATTCGTAAAAGTGCTTTATTAAACTAACAAAAATCGTCATTTCTTAATGTAAACCCATAGACCACGTGATGACAGTCGATCGACAGAACATGGCGGCGATGACTCGTGTATCGCTACTCTGATATCTAGGTACTCTAAGCGCGAGAGGTAAGTGAGAGGCTATTAGTTGAGTTTGGACTGTAATCGTGTGTCAATCGTGTGTGGTGTTATTTGTTTACTATTAAAGTGCAGTTGGTTATTTTTTATATACAGTCAAGTTTATTTTTTAAGTTTTACGTTAAAAACATTTACAGTACATACATATGTACATTTGTAGTTGTTTTAAATGAGTAATTTTAATAAATAATGTACATGTGATTGATTTGAATTTATACTTCCATTTAACAATTTTAATTCAACATTACTCAAGTAGCCTAAACATTACATAATTGTAAAAACAACGTTTCATTGGAATTTTTGCGCCAAACGTCGTCTTTTCGAGTTACGAACTTTTCGACTTGCGAACGACCGCTACGAACAGATTAAGTTCGTAAGTAGAGGACTGCTTGTAAATATTATTATTATTATTAAAAATTAGGAATTGATTTATTTTCTTGCATTTTTCGTAAAAACCATTCTCTTAGTTCACTGCGTGCCAATTCATAAATTGAAAACCTTTTTAAAGTCGGACAGACACTACCCATTAGCCTTCCATCACAACTATACAGTTCATATATTTATAACTTACGATATAACATATATTGTCAATAATTATTATGAAATTAGATTTTACCAGATGACCCGAAAATCACAAGCCGTACATTTCGTACTTGCGAAATACTTTTTTCCACTCCCGATGCTTTAAGATAAAATCTTATTATTATGCAATGCGAACACGTGTCGTTCTAACTCAAATTTACGTTTGTAGGTCCGTTCACAGCCATTGTAATTGCACGTGAATGGCTTTTCATCTGAATGCGATTTCAGGTGCTGCGTTAAATCACTTTTCTGTGAAAAACGACATTCGCAGGATTTGCATTTGAACGGCTTGTCATTTGTGTGAATCCGCAAGTGTCATTGTAATTTTTGTTTTGTCCCAAATGTTTTATTGCAGGTCGGTCATTGATATTTTTCTTCCTTTTAAAAAATTCCGTTCAGTAAAATTGAATAATTAGTAAAAATTTAAATATAAATTATTTATGGTAATATTTAACGTATATTAAAATATTATGGTAAAATCTGTAATACGTACTCTAGGTACGATACGAAATTAAATTCAAAAGTGTCCCTTTAGTAATTTGAAAAAAATGCCAAATTGAAAGCATTTGACAAAATAAAAGTTTTACTTACCATTTCTGATTTGAGTTAATTTAATTTACGTAATAAATGCTGTAACGTTAGTGTTTTAAGTTCAATGTAATAAGTTGGCCGAAAGTGAAATCAACAATAAACAAAAATAACGTTGTAGAATTTAATTGTTTTCTCGCAGTAATTGAATGCGCATCATTTTAAAAAAAAATAATTACAAACACAGTGAGATAATTGCATTTTCTTCCTGTCTTTTCAAGTGGCTTTTGGCTGATTTCAAGTGAATGAATTTCACACGAAAGACATTGACGCTGTTGTATTTGTTAAGAAATTTGCTTGTGTAGCGCGCTCGGACAACTTTCACAGACGACCTGGCTGTATTCGTTACAAATATTTCTTCCGAAACCAGACGTGTGCTTTACAACACTGCCATCATAATACGACAATACGTCTTTGGAAGTAGAGAACTTTTCACATGAATGTGTTATTTCTGAATCGGAAGGACACACTTTTCAGTACTGATAGAAATATTAGAAACAGATACACATTACATGATATGGACATTAATCTTAAACCGATTGCAATTTGGCTTATTGAAGTTATCGATAATTTTTACTGAAATCGTTTCGCCCGATTGAGTTATGAATGAATCGAATAATTTATATGTTGATTTTAATAATGCACAAGAAACTCGAATGTTAATCACATACATAAGCCATTGATTCCACTGTTTATATGTCTGCAATCTGTCACGGAATGCCTAGAATGCCCACTAGCGGTGTCTCTAGCGATGATTTTCAGCTATTACTTAAATTGCAATTATATTTTATTTATAGAATTATAATTTAGTATATTATTATTTTTATTTACAATAGGAATTTATTATTTACTCGCAGTACCCGCCACGCGTTGCTGCGGCTCAAAATGTATCTATTATAAATGCATAACACTTCCCCCGTGGGGATTTCGAAAAATTCCTTCTTAGCGTACATTCTCTTGACGTACCCTATTAAAACACAATGAAAAACTCAAAGAAACGCATCGAAAATAGTATATAGAAGCCGAGTTCTTCACGGAAACTCTTAATTTTGTCCCTCTCTTCGCGGGAAGAGACATTTTTCCATCTATATTATATAAAAGCACGCGCGTATTCGAATGCATCGTTGTATCAAAATTTCAAAGCAATCGGTGAAGAAGTTTCGGAGATTAGCTATTAGGAACAAACAAACATTACATTTTTATTAATATAGATTATATCTCGGAACGACGCCACTGCTGCTAGAACTTCCAGTAGAGGGCGTCTCGGGCTATCTCGTTACCCGTATTTTACCGCTCATTTTCAAGTTTCTTGTCTGTTTGAATTCAAAATAATCATTTATTGTTTCTTACAGCAAATCAACACTATCGAATGCCTTTTTAACAGGTAAGTGGTTTGTATTCGACCCGCCCTGTCATCGTTAGGAGCTAAGCAATAATTCATTTACTTATAAACGAATTTTGTTAGTAGACAGCAGTTAAAATGTCCCGTTTTGAAAAAGTGAGATTTGACGATTGAATAAGAAAGATGTGATAAATTGTGCTCTTTTAATTATTGTGATTGTGCCGGACATACTAATTAAATTACATTTTTGAGGATACCGTTGAAATATACTCTGGATTCTGGTTCGTTTGACATATATTTTGTTAATGTACGCTAATGAAGGAACGGATAATTAATTTTTAATTTCGTAAAATTCGATCGGGCCTAGCGGATGGGGCATTAGGGGGTTAGTTAAAAGTTGGCTGTGTCAATAAGGTCCTAAAACGGGGTAGCAATTCGTTTAATATTAATCGAATTATAAGGGTTTAAAATTTTTACTATAGAGAATAATTGGGAAATTTTTGACAGTTATAACGGACTTTAACGGTTTTCTAACGTTCTTCAATAAATTTTTCAACGGATGTAATAGATATTCTATATTAATCATTGCACCTGCAACTCAAATTTTGAGTGTTAAGGGTTTAATTGTAAAAATGAATGTAATTTAATTCATAGTATCACGGAATTTGATTATTTTAACGATGCTTTTTAATAATTTTTGTTACTTTATCGCATTTGAATGTAATATTTCTACTCTCTTGCGTTAATTGTCAGGTAATTACATTATTGGAGAATAACTTACTTAATTAATTGAAATTTGGTGTGTAATTATTTCACATCATCACATATATAGACATTGGGTTGCTTTACTTTTGGCAATGGAACATATTCAGTGTTCGTCAGATAGACTGGAACAACTAACAAACTGCTGTTAAATGAGGATCCACAGTCTTCGCCTCCAACACTACAAATTTCCCCTAAACTAGACAACAGAAAGTCAAAAGAGAATGCAGAAGAGTCAATATTGAGAGAAGCCAGAAATTTATTTAGTCGTGTAATGAAAATATGTTTTGAACTAAGTAATAATTCTGTGGCAAAAAGAAAACAGTAGAATTTAGACAAAGTGTTGAACGAATATTTGGTTGCTTAAATCAACCATATGGGATTTTTAAAGAACTTAGAGCAATCAAAACCAAATAACTCTTATCGATAAGTGCAGTACAAACCCCTTTTTCCTTTATACTTTTTTCTTCAAACCTTTCGTTCAAGCTTTTCTACCCCTTTTCAGGCATTACAGACGTGGAGAAAACCCGGAAAACTTTACGTTGCTAGCCCGCCCTGGCGAAGCCTGAAAACACGACCAAACTCCCAGTGTTCAGAGAACAGAACCGTTGACCAATGGTGGCTGTCACGGGGTAATATTCACGCAAAGAGAAATAACGCCACACTGCACCTAAACCGCGTGGGTTGCCCTTTGTTTTTCCAAAATTAGCAGCGCAGTGACTTAAGCACGCCGACAAAAACGAAGACAAATTTTTCGCGAAAAACAATCGACGAAAACCGAAACCGACGATAACCGAAGTCAACGAAGACCGAGGTATTACTGTACAAGCAACTTGGCTATGACGCCATTAGCACGTATACGCGAATAACAACTGGGTCAACGAATTTGTAATGGTTCGGCTTCGTGCATATTCTGAATATTTTACAGAACGTTTCTATGTGTAAAAAAGATGCATTCTCAGTTAAAAGTAGATAAAATTACAATCTTATTGCTACATTTAACTGAGAAAAATTTTTCTGTAAATGTTAACAGCTAGTTTTATAAGTAACGGTTGAATTTATTTTTATTATGCGTTGCAGTCAGGCAATTGTAAAAAATTGATTATCTACATTTAAAGGAATTAATTATCGCTCAAAATGTTACTGGAAACCACAAAATTTTTTGATAATTGTTAACGAGAACAGTTTCATTATTACGGCAATTGTATGTAATACGGGAAGTGTAGCGGTCGGGAAAAATATGAACCGAAGATTATATTTTCGGACTCGGGATCTCGAAATGTGGAGAAATGCAAAAACGTTAGTTTTTCTCATCTGTATGCATGTATAGATGTTTGTGTGTGTCCTGAAACAGAGTTTTGTATACGCAATTCGTAGCCTAATAACTCCCGTGTAGGCTTATCAGTAGCCAATCGGTTCAGTTTTCTGAAAACTGGAAGACCGATCGTGAGTTTGTGCTTCTTTGTCTTGCCCGATACGAAACCAGAATGTATTCTGGTTTCGTATCGGGCAACATAATACATATGATCTTTTCTTCTCTATCTTACAGGTGCCGACACTGATCTAATGGGATATGATCTAACGGGAGCCAAGCACTATGGCCACGTGCAAATCGTTTGTGGCTATGGACCCATGTAAATCGGTACAAATTCTGCCACAAAGTTGCAGAGGGTATTGTTTCCCACCAACAAAACATCTACAGACAGGTGAACGAATGCTCATTTAGGTATGACTGGTCGAGGTGATTATCACCTCGTGTCTGTCTCAGTGGTGCGCGATATCCTTATTCTACTGTCACTAAAATGTCTGTTTATTATTTTTCAGATCGACGAAATCTTTAACAGGAGACAGATTTTTCCAGACTGTAAACAAAGCTGTAGTTTCGGGTGAAAACTTTAGAGGAAGTTTTTTAAAACTTATTAGTTTAATGTTAAAATATTTAATTTGTTTTAGAAAATAATGACAGACGTAATTCTCATATCTTATGTCACAGCGAACATTTTATTTTTGCAGAATCACTTTTTGACCAATAAAAGGCATTTCTGCGTAATAACCGAGAAATTGTTTCCAGAAAAACACAAGAGTGGAAGGAAAAATATATGAAAAAAGAAAACATTTCATACAAATGAAAGAAATAAAGAAAATTCGATGAAGATATTTTAGCTTATTTTCTGAAAGTTTTTTCTCACAAAAAACACTTTGTATCAATTGTTCACAAATACAAATGTGTAAATTACATTCAGTTGTGATAGCATTTGTGAAAAGACTGATGTAAACAGTTGTGTGTATGCTGTGATGATGTCATTAGAGTTGTTTGTATACTCTGAATTCTAGTTTTAAGTAACCTGAAACAGGGAAATTCTTCTTCTATCTGCACCCAAAACATTAACAGTACTTTATAATTTAATACTATAATATATATATATATATATACATTTTTGTATATTTGATTAACATTAATTTGAGAAAGTTTCGATGTTTAGACGGGTTTTAATATTTTTATTTATTGTATTTTACAGAATTAAACAATCAGAAGAAAAAGAATGGAAAGTGTCAATGTGACAGTTGCAAGAAAGAATTCGGTTCGAAGTACTCTTTAAAATATCATCAACGGATTCACACTGGAGAAGGGCTCTTCTCTTGCAAATTCTGTACTCGTCAGTTCACCCATTCCAGCATTTTACGTTACCACATCAACACTCACACCGAAGAGAAGCCGTTCACTTGTGATCATTGCAAGCGAAGTTTTTCACGAAAGAATGTTCTGATTGAACACCTCCGAACTCACACAGGAGAGAAGCCTTTCACTTGTGATCATTGCAAGCGAAGTTTCATACGAAAGAATGATCTGATTGTACACCTCCGAACTCACACAGGAGAGAAGCCTTTCACTTGTGATCATTGCAAGCGAAGTTTTAGACAGAAACGTGTCTTGATTGAACACCTCCGAACTCACACAGGAGAGAAGCCTTTCACTTGTGATCATTGCAAGCGAAATTTTGCACGAAAACATCATCTGACAAGACATCTTCGTCTGCATACCGGAGAGAAGCCTTTCACTTGTGATCATTGCAAGCGAAATTTTGCACGAAAACATCATCTGACAAGACATCTTCGTCTGCATACCGGAGAGAAGCCACTTTCTTTTTAATTATTTCTTACAAAAGTTCTATTCTAAATCTAATTAAAATAGTCATGTTATTAAACATCATAACAACAATCTTGAATAATGATATTGTTATGGAGGAATATTTGAAAAACAAAACTTGATCAAAAGGATTGATTGATTTGTTTGAAAAATATTCAATTTTTGTGTTTAGATTTTATTGAATGTAAAATGAAAAAATATATAATTTTTTTCTTCTTGATTTTGTAATTTCTACATTTCACTTGAAACAATTGATTTTATGGACAGAAAGAAACTGGTTTGTATAATTTTGAATAAATAAGTGTTTAATTAAAACAGTAACACATACATAGAAAAGTGTATTTTGTCATTTTATTTAGATCGAAAGGGTTTATCTATAATAATCACGAATTATTATTATAATATTCAGAAACAAACGAAATTGAAATGTTCACTCACAGGGTTAAAATGTTATCACTCGTGTTACCGGCAGAATCAAGAAATTGCTATTAATGAACCCCATTGTAGCTATTTGTTTCTGATAAACAGTTAAAATTTTCTAAAAATCTTTAAAATGGCCGCTGTTTTATAACGTTTGTAGCAACATGTTACATAGATAGATATGTTTACAATTATTCGTATATTTAATTAGTAAGATTAGAAAATTATTTTAGTTTCAGTGAGTCATTCCATTTGAAAAACTGGTCTATACATTGTGACAATGGAAAACAAAAGAAAACATGTCTCCTATTTTCTCTTCTAACCTGCCATAATGGACAATTCATCGATGTCAGCAAGTTTTGAAACAATTTGTTCTAAAGTGCTTTTGTTCATAAAATTTAAATTGCTGGTTTATATTTGTGGACTGGAGATAAATCGGGATCAGATATTTCTTGCTTATGGATTGGTCTTGATTGCTTGATGATTATTATCATATGATGGGCTGTTTTCAGATGATCAGGGAAGTTGTTCGTAGATGATACTTTGTAGCTCAACATCTTACGACAATAATGACATCACGTCATGTCCTTAGTGAAATTATTTCAAACTTCGGACTTATTTATAAAACTTATTTTTGGTCTAATAAATTAATTAAAATATATATAATACAGTTTAATTTCTATATTACAAAATTGTTAATTTATGAAAAATTTGTTTTTGTTTCCTCACGTCTCGATATACACCGATTATTACGGTGTATAGCGAAATGGCGAAATAAAGTATATAAGCCTCTTATCTGAGAAACCTATCAAATGGGAAAATTTAATTTATTTAATAAATATTTGAGGTCGAAATAACTATTGTATGTGAAATGATTTAAATGATACGAATATAATAAAATAATATGTTTAAAAAGAGATTTAAATAACTTTACATTGCTTTATTTAAAAAAAAATAGACATAAATTTATAAAATTATAAGTTATGTATTTTTTCACTCAATAGGATAGTATTTTCATAATCACAGATTCTGTGGCAATGAATATCTAGTGACATTTAGCAACTATTATTAACAACGATTAATATATATATTTATTTATTGAATGGCGAAATCCACGTGAATTTTTGAAGACTACAAATTTTGTAGGAATATGTAAATTTTTCCGATTTTATTCTCTTACATCGGCAAAAAAAGAGTTCAAATAAGATTTTGTCGTTTTGATTTTGATACTTTCAACAAAATAAATATAAATACCACACAAAATTAATGTAAATAGAATAGAAAATAAAACACCAAAATACGTAAAATATGATTTTAAAACTTGTTTTTATTATACATTTGTAAATTTGGCGAATAATATGAATGTGACGGCTAAAATATCTGAAAATCAGCCAAAAGCCACACGAAAGAACAGAAATAAAATAGAATTATATATCTGTGTTTCCAATTATTTTTGTGTTTAAATCATGCGCGTTCAAGTACTCTTGAACAATAATTAAATTCTATAGCATTATTTCAGTGCATTGTTATTTTCATTTTTGGCCAACTTATTACTTTGAATTTAAAACACTAATTTACATAATAAATGCTGTAATTTTAAATTAATTCAAATCAGAAATGGAGAATAAAACCTTTATTTTATGAAACACTTTCAATTTGGCATCGTTCTTTTAAAACTTATTAAAAAGACACCTTCGAATTTAATTTCGTATCGTATCTAGAGTACGTATTACAGATTTTACCATAATGTATTAATGTACGATCAATATCACCGTAAATAATTTATATTTAAATTTTTACTAATTATTTATTTTTACTGAACGAAATTTTTTAGAAGACAGAAAATTGCCCGATGTGCAATAAAACATTTGGGTCAAAACAAAATTTAGAGAGACACATGCGAACACGCACAAATGAGAAGCTGTTTGAATGCAAATTTTGCGAACGTCGTTTTTCGGATTAAAAGCAGTTTAAGACGGCACCAGATATCGCATTCGGATGAAAGACCATTCAAGTGCAATTACAATGGCTGTGAACAGAGCTTCAAGTGGAAAGATGTGTTAGAATGACACATGTTCGCAAGGCATCATACAGAAATTTTATCTAAAGTATTAGAAATGTTTAAATTTTATTTCTATATTTCGATTCTCAAAGCAATAAAAGTTAAAAAATAAACAAACACAACATAATTGTATAGGGTTATATAAAATATTTAGTTCATTTTTCAAACAAACTCAATGAAAGTGTTCTAA